>NW_025793435.1:0-3139 GCF_021613505.1 Equus quagga | reverse complement strand
TGGCAGTAGCCCCTGACTCCTTGACTGCCCGTCCTTCACATGGCTGCCACTGCACCTTCACCGCACGCCCTGTTGGCCCGTGTTTCCATTTAATCTTCACGGCACCTGGAGGAGCTCCAGCACTCCTTCACCCCCACCTCGACTCTAACAGCCTCCTTATGACTATATTGCCTCCCTTTTTCAGATGACTCTGTTTGGATCCACTCTGCACACTGACACCCAAATGATACATTTCTAAAGCAAATGGAATCTGTTACTCAAGGCCTTAAATTCTTAATGAAGCCTTCCACATCCCACCCAGGGTTGTGTGCTCTGCACTGCCTTTCCCCTCATCTTACATCCTGAACTCCCTTCTCCAATCAGACCACGATGTGCATTCTACCCTGAGGAGGCCATGTTGTTTCCGACCCCTGCTCCCGTGCACCTGCTCCTCCCTGGACCTTGAAACAGCCTCCTCTCTCTCCTGTGTAGCACGTCAACTCTGGGGCAGGACACGGTTCAGCCTGGTGCTTCGTCTCCTGACAGACTGGCCCGAGGGACGCAACCAAATCTCCCAGAACCGTTTGCCAATTTCTCTATCAGAACACCACTGACATTGAGTCTTCTGGCAAAACCAGTCAGCAGACAAGGGAGTTTGTGAATTCCTCCAGCGGGAGTATATCTGGAGATCTGCCAGTGAAAACCACTATTTCACTATCTACATGTGTACTTACAGAATACCCCTACATACCATGCTACATAAAGAGCTATCTGATCTTATTCTATAGGAGAAATTTGTGGTAACTTTGGAGAGGAGAGATGGTATATATATACACATGTGTGTGCATATATATCTAAACACTTAGGACGATTAGATTTATCAATTAGCATGCAGAAATGGCCATACATGAAAGTGATAAAGATGTGGAACTAACAATGGGAGAATTAGAAAGTGCCTGGAAGATGTGAACCTGGAACCTGGAAGGTGCTTTCCGTGGTCATTAGAAAATGCAGAGTCATACGAGCTGCTTTAGTGGGGGAATGGCGCAGGTAAGAGTGCAGGTTTGCTTTGAAACATGAAGGATGATGATAACAAAATGACAACTATAGTTAGGTGAGAGCTTGGTATGTACCAGGCACCAAGAAAGGGCTTTGCATTAACTCAACGCATCTTAGAACAGCCCAGTGAGACGGTTCTTATTGGCTCACTGCTTTAACTCATGAAGAAATAGAGGCACAATAATCATGTCACGTTACCCATCTGGTGAGAGGAAGAGCTGGTGTATGAATCCAGGGAGCAAAGGTGCAGCCCGCATACAGATCCAGTAGCCAAAATGAGTAGTCGGTGAGTAGCGAATGCCGAATCTTCCCAGACAGGCAGGAGCCCAGGGCATTGGCCTGGGATGAAGTGTGAGTGGGACTGGAAAGATTGGTGGCATAAAAATCAAGAGGGCATGGGTGATCCGAGAAGCAGGACCTGTGTGGTATTGGCCATCCTGTGGCAAGCACTGAGAGAGCCCAGCATGTGTCCATCCACAGAACCAGTCACAGAGATAAGCCTTAGTGCCAGGTGTTGAGAGAGCTGGCAGATCCTGGAGACAGGAGTCACATCAGGAGCTGGAGTTTCCCCTCTCTTCCCTCCACATGGCTTCAGTGATGGCTGAGAAAGCCTGCCACAGCTCTCCTGCCCTCTGGAGCTTCCTCAGAGTGTGACCCACGATCCCAGCTCTGGAAGAGGTCAGCTATCAGCTTTCTGTGCGCTGACAAACGACCAGCTTGACTCTAGCGGATAAGACCCCCATCGCGGCCAGTGGCTGTGTTCTGAGCACTGCCCAGATATCTGGCCGTCTGTTTCTGGTGTGTCCTTTCCTCATCCACAGTTTGGAACTCATGTTAACTTTTTGGATTTTGCCCTTTCTTCAGAGATCTACTTGAGGACTGGGAAGCCCTCTCTAACAGCAGCAGCGGATGCGAAATTCAAGGTATATTAGTCAGAGATATGCAGAGGAACAGCAAGAATAGGAGTATGATAAGTTATGGGAAAGGAGACTTGTTATGAGGATTTTGGTCACGCATCTGTGGAGGCTGAGAAGTCCCAGAGTCTCTCGTGTGCCAGCGGGAAACCCAGGAAAGCTGGCGGCATAGTTTAGTCCCGGTCTGAAGGCCAGAGAAGCAGGGGAGCCGATGGGATCAATCCCAGGCCAAGGGCAGGAGAAGATGAGATGAGATGTTCCACCTCAAGCAGTGAGGCGGGCAAAAAGGAGGCATGTCTGCCTTCGTCCACCTTTTGTTGTATTCAGGCCTCAATGGATTGGATAATGCCCACGCACCTGGGGAGGGCAATCTTCCTTACTGCGGCCACCTCCTCAAATGCCAACCTCCTCCCGCAACACCCTCCCAGACACAAGCAGAAGCCATGTTTAGTCTGAGCATCCCGTGGCCAGTCAAGGTCACATAGAAAAGCCACCACTGTGGTGGGTAGGGCAACACCGTGGACTATGGCATGACACTGTTCCCACACCTTCGCCGCCTCCCCACCCCCACCACGCCGAAAATGACTTTTTCTGTGGGCAGGATAGGGTTCGCGTTATTGTGTCCTTCCCAGAGGCACTGTCCACTCTGAGCGTGCAGTGCATCGAGCCTCATCCCGTGGCTATGTGGTCCACCAACCAAGGGAGAGTGCAGGTGAGTTGATCATTCAAGGTAGTCAGTGCTAGCGGGGCCGCGCCCCTCTTTTTGTCCAACTCTCAAATTGAGAGCAGCTGCAAAAATTCCTCAGCAGATGGCCTCCTGAAAAGAAAGGGGTTTCCACTCTCACCTTCATAATCAGGAAGCTTAGTGACCTGGCAGCAGAGAAATGAAGTGCCCTTAACTTTCATCCTACAGCGACACAAGAAAGAACTCTGCTTGGGGTTGGGAGTGGGAACGTGAAACCAGAGGGGGACTCAGAGAGGTAGTGCCTTATGCCTGGGCCTTGGCGAGTGGGCAAGAGTTCCAGAGGTAGAAAGGTAGGAAAGGATATGAAAATCCTGAAAGGGGTGGTTGGGAGTTGTTTGAATTCACTGATGGGACCAATCCTGGGAGGCTGCTATGAGTCACTCTGTTGCTGGTTTTTCCCTGCTCTTCCCAAACGTGTGCAACAGTAACCGTCTTGCCAAGA
>NW_025793434.1:0-4650 GCF_021613505.1 Equus quagga | reverse complement strand
ATCATTTTCTGTATTTCTTCCAGTGGGAATCAACCAAAGCAACTTAGCAAGGATAGAATTTTGCAGAAAAGATCTATGACAAGTAACATATCTACACAAAAACTCTGTTTCCCTGTGGCAACTATTTACATGTATATCATTGGTTCTAACCCCTGAGTTGATACCCATATAGTTTTTTACAGGTTACAAATAACCTTCATGCAAACCATGTGATTTGACCTTGACAACAATAATGTGAGGTGGGTGTTATTATTCCCATGTAATTGTGAGGAAACTGAAGTTTAGGGAGGTGAGTGGCTTTTCTACTCCCTACTCTCTGCCTTTAACTATGACAAAAATGGTAGATGAACTTGAATTTGAACTTTAACTAGAGGGGACAACTTCACCACAATGTGAGAGAGCCATTACATGTGCACTGCATCAAGACCTGAGTATTTCTACTCTTCTGATCTTGCACAGGACTCCACTTTGGTAAACTTGAGGTAGGCATGCCAAGGATAAGCTTTCCTGCTCCACAACATAGACTAGGTCTCCCTAATGCTTCCATGGATATTTATGAAGCAGTTTATATGAGATAGCTGAAGGACGTATGTGCTACAAAAACACATTCTTGCAGTTTTCCATAACTGTTGAGTATGAATGTGGAGCAGGATGGGATGGGGAATGTACCTGGTTGCAAGAAGATGACTGAAGCACATCCTATTGGTCTTTCTTGTGAGAATGTCACCAGTGTCTAAGTGGGGACCCTTCACTCCTAGGTAATGGAATACAGAGTACTAGAGATGGTTTTATTGATGTTTCAAATGTACATGAGAAAGTACAGCCCAAGGATGACTATAGTCTCCAAAGTCAATTATAATTGTTAAAAAGCTGGGATAATAAAAGAGAACTGATTTTTATGAACCAGAAACTTTCTGAGATGGAATGTGTGCGGTCAGTGACCTTTCATCCTATCTGTTATAATAGCAGCAATGCAAGGTTAAACATCAAAATATGCATGACTAGGCAATCCAGTTCAACAAAAATTTATTCAGTATAACTCCAAAACTATGGCAGTGTTGTCTATTCTAAATGAGTTTATAATCTTATGTGAAGAAGATGCATTTATATGTGAGGCAGAGAGATAAAATATGTGACCAGAAAATGAATAAAAACAATTGGTATAATTCAGTGTACAATATGTGTTATAGTAATTTAGGAAAAGGATAAAGAGATATTTAGGGCTGAAATTTATACAGTCGGAATCCTGGAAAGTATAGGATAATCTATGGTTTGAAGGTCTTATAAAATCTAATCAGTCATAGGACAGGAGTAGACAGAATTTTTTTGTGTGACAGGAACATAAACCCCTAGGGATGATGCTAGGAGAATACACTAAAAAAGTCTAATTAACTATCTTGGGAGGAGGAGCCTTGGGGCTGGGACAAGGCAGTTACAAACTATGTTTGTCAAACATGCAAAACCGTGGTGTCATGGGAACTTAAACATCCCATGGCACAAAAGGAAGCAGGACTCAGTTAATAAGGCTTCTGGGCCAGAGCAGAGCCTATCTGGACGTAAGATTACAGCAAAGCTGAGCAGCTCTTTTCTCATCAAAGCCAATAACAAGTCACACATAAAGATGAAGGGTCACATAAAAAGTTCAATTTATTGTTTTACTTTTAAATGTATTTTTAGATACTTATAAATATAAAATATATCTCATCATTTTAAATTGGGAAAACTACCCCATAAAAACAATAAGCAACAAATTTTATTTTGCTCTTTATACACAGTTAAGACAGCATCAGAGCTGATATGTGAACTTAAGTCTATGAGTCCAGAATTAGAACTGTCTACTAGAAAGAACTGCACAAAGTAAATTTTTTATGCAACTTTGCCTCTTAAGAGATCAAGCAATCAATCAGATTTTGGATAGTTTTGAATTATAAACTGAGACTTTTATGTTGCATAGTAAAGAAATATGTGAGGTTGGGGTGATTAGCATTTCTAGGACAGACAAGTAAGACAAACTCTCTTGGGATTTGATCAGTCAATGTTGTGCAGGATGAAGTAATTCACTAAGGGAGAGATGAGAATTGAGAAATCGTTGTAGGAGGCTGTATTTCTAATCATCCAGTTGTGACTCAACAAGAGACTAAGGCCAAAGGTTGTAGAAATTTTAAATGCAGATACAGATAGAAGGTATATTTCAAGATGAAAGGTCAATTATATTTAAAAGGAAAAGATGGAAAAATTCAAATAGAACTCTGGTAATGAGCCTGATCTATTGAAGAGACTAGAAAGGGTGCGCGTAGGGAAAGAATTCCTAAACATTCAAAGAGACAAAATCCAAAGATAACCATACCGTAAACCATAGAAATTGCCTTTCTGATTATTCAGTGAACACACAATCCCAAGCTTTGGAAGATTTTGTGGAGCTCAGACTTCAAAAAATTCACTTTGGGTGTGTGGTAGATGGGGCTATTGAGTTCCTACTAATATAATAAGATGCAAACTCTAGGCAAAGGTTCGTAGGAGTTTCATAAAATCCTCCATGCCTCTTAGAAATAAGGCCTTGCCCATATCCACATGCAGCTCTACAAAACCTTTAAAAAAAAGCAGGGATGTTGAAAGTCTAGAAGAAATCAAGTTTTGCAAGACCTTCATTAGGAGCTGGACTTTTCTGGGCTCTCTTCGAGATAATGTATTTATTTCGATAGTCCATTACTACTTATAGCACTTGACTACCCCTTGTGTGTTTAATGCACTTAGCAATTTCTCTACTGAGAATTTCATACAGAAAAACGGAAAGCAATAATAAAATTCTAGGACCTTTAAGGACTTGCAGAGTAATCTTATGTCTTTATTTGTTACATGGGGCAAATATCACTTGGAAGTGACCTCTTAGAAAAAGGAAATGTTAAAATGCAAACAATGGGCTCAGGTAAGTAAAAAGAGGGGATAACTAACCAGCTACTATAATTGAAAAGATGGTCATGGGGATAAATTGCCCAAGCACAGCCACGTAAATCACTTCCTCCTGAGTAGTGTATCCAGTATCACTGTGGCTGAGAATCTCTCATGTAATTACTATAGGCTCTAAATCTCACCATTTTCTCCCTGCATCTCTTCCTGTATCACTGTTGCGTGGGTATCATTTATTAGCCTTTATTAAACTACTTTCATTGAGTATCTAAAATATAAAAGACATTTCTAGGCCCTTAAGGAGATAAAAATATAACCCAATGAAGGATAAAACACTAGTAAAAGGGGTTGCCTATTTAAACGGAAAGAAAATGCTATATTCAGATAACACAGAGGAAATGAACTCGCTTTGAAAAGTTTAGATTATGCTTTGGATGATGGAGCTCCACTTTCTTAAGTTGAGAATAAAGAATGGTCAATGTGAAAGCATCATATTGGAAAAATTTAGAGAAGAAGGATGACAGATACTAGTATGACCAATTAATACAAATTTTAAATTAAAAAGTCGAGTGAGTTTGTTATTAACTATAGTGATTGTAGAAAAAAATAGAAAAATGGATGTTAAAGCTATTACAAAGATGGATGTGAACTCATGGAATATTAGGCAAATAATTTTTTTAAAGTGATCAATTAGAAGTAAATTATTTGAAATTACTAAAATATATACAGAATCCTTTTCAAAAACTTTCAACATAAGTATTTTTTAATCATTTACCTATTAGGAAACTAAATCTCAGAAATTTCAAGGGACTTTACCAAGCTGCTCAGTCTGTACAAAGCCTAGATTTGAACACAGGTGTACCTCTTCCCAGAACTCATATATATATACTATACTTTTTCATTTCAGTTATTATATATTTCACCTCTAAAATTTTTATCTGTTTTTTTATGACATATATACAGCAGTTTTAATTTTGGCCTATTAAGCCCTGATATTAAGACATTAGTTTGAGAGGATTTTAACTAATGCTGTGTGTATTATGGGTTTCTGAAACCTGGAAACTGTCTCCAGGCATTGAATTCAGGCAATCTCAGGGCTTATCTCATTTGTTTCCCTTCTTTCAGGAATCATGGTCCTGTGCTCCCTTTTACCCAATGTCTGAAAAGAAAGATTTCATAGATTTTTGTCTGTTTTTCTAGACTGTTATGGGGAGAAGGCATTTCCTGAAGCAGTTAATTTTTTATAGACAGAGCAGGAATCTGCTCTGGATTTTTAAATGTTGGTTTCATATTCTAAATAGTTGTTGAGTTATCTTAATTGCCGTAATTATTTGTCTGTTGGTTTTCTTTTCTTTTCCTTTTTTTTTTTCATTTTTATTTTTTTTGGTTGTGCATCATATTTCAAATTCTGTATACATTACATCATGTTCACCACCCGAGCACTAATTACAGTGCATCCCCTCACATGTGACCCTAGTCACCCCTTTTGCCCTCCCCCTCCCCCCTTCCAAAATGGTAACCACCAGTCCAATCTCCAATGCTATGTGGGGTTTTTTTTTGTCGTATTTATCTTCTACTTATGAGTGAGATCATATGGTATTTGACTTTCTCCCTCTGACTTATTTCACTCAGCATAATACCCTCAAGGTCCATCCATGTTGTCACAAATGGCCGGATTTCGTCATTTCTTATGGCTGAGTAGTAGTCCATCGTGTATAAATACCACATCTTCTTTATCCATTC
>NW_025793433.1:0-4252 GCF_021613505.1 Equus quagga | reverse complement strand
TAACTAGTCCTTGTGCTGCTGTGTGCCAATACTCCACATAAAGTAGACCTATTCTGTGCAGAGGATGGTATGTAAAGAGTGCCTACTATGTACCTCACAAAACATCCCTACAGCAAGTCAGGATCTCTACATAAAGCACGCCTACTGTATGGCAGGTATGCTATATAAAGGGCATGTACTGTGTGCCAAGTACTCTCTACAAAGTGTGTCTACTGTGTGCCAAGTGCTCTACATAAATCCTGTCAACAGTATTCCAGGTGTTCAAGATAAAGCATGCCTACTGTGTGCCCAAGACTCTCCATAGGGCATGCCTACTAAGTGCCAGGTGCTCTAGATAAAGCACATCCATTACATGCTGGGCATTCTACATAAGCATGCCTACTGTGTGTTGGGTGCTCTGTGTAAAGTATGCCTACTGTATGTGTCAGGTACTCTACATACAGTAAACCTATTCTGCCCCAAACACTTTACATAAAGCGTGGCTACTGTGTGCCGGGTACTCTAAAACATGTGTACATACTATGAGCCCATCACTCTACATAAATCCTGTCTACTGCATGCCAGGTGTTCTACATAAAGAATGCCTACTGAGTACCAGGTATATTACATTAAGTGTGCCTACTGTGTGCTGGGTACTCTACATAAAGCATCCCTACTGTGTACAGGGTACCATATGTGAAATGCTCCTCCTGTGTGTCAGGTGATCTACATAAGGTAAACCTACTGTGTGCCAGATGTCCTGCCAGCAGGATAAAGCATCACCCTCCCCTCAATCTCTGGGCCAGCACCCTGGGATCAGGCAGAGAGACCCAGGCAATGCATCTGCAGGAGGAAAGATGCCTATTTAACTGAAGAGTGAATGGAGGCACAGAGGGGGCAAGCCTCGAGCCCAAGTTGGAGGGCTGGTCATGCTCCCAAGCCCAAGCCTTTCCCTCTGCTGTGCTGCTCCACTCCCACTCATAAGGGACAATGCCCTATTAACCCACGGACATTTGTGATGGTGGAATCTCAGGCAATGTGTTGACCCCAGAGGGGACATCTTGAGGCCCTTGTGTCACTCGGCAGATCATCCTCCCACATCCAGGAGGTGCCACCCAAAGGATCTAGTTCTCCCCTCCTGGGCCTCCCCTGATCCTGTCCAGAATGGCCCTGTGGGATGGTCTCAGGTGAGGAGCTCGAAGGATGGGGCTCCTGGCAGAGTTACTGAGCAGGATGGTGGGGCAAAGACAGTCCTCCTGATACTGGTGGGATGTTGGGGAGACTCCAAACCTCCCTCTCCCCCTCCCACTGGCTGGGGGATTCATGTCTTAGATCCCTCAGTGCAGTGGGGTGCACCATACCCCCCAGAAGCTCCCCCCCTTACTGGGGCAGAGCACCTACTGGCAGGTCCATCCGTGTCAGGATCAGGGGGACAAGGTCAGACGATGATAAACCAGGCAGAGTCCTGGGACACACAGGAGAAAGGGCCCTCAGTGTCCAGAGGTGCTCAACTCACTGTGGACCTACTGTGCGCCAGGAATATGCAGGCAGCCGAGAGCAGGAATGGTGGCCACCACCAGCATTTGGCAACAAGCCACTGAAGCTGTTTCATGCCCTTTAGACATATTACCCATTTTTTTTCATTTTATGGATGAGTAAACTGAGGACGAAAACTATTTGAGTGACTTGTCCAAAGTCGCAGAGCTGGTAGAGCCAGGCTGTGCACCAGGTTTCACACTGGGTGTCCTGAGCCACTAAGCTGTGCTCCTTCGTGTCTGTAAATGGGCGTTTAGTTAGTGCCACCTCCCCCCATGTGGGAATAATCAAAAGAGACAATGCACATAAAACACACAGGGCAGAGGAAGGGCCTAACAAATGCTCCTCATTGTCATTGTCATTGCTACTGTTGTGTCATATAATCATCCCACCTCTGCAATATCGCACTCATGAGCCCATTTTTAGAGAAGAGGCACCAGAGGTCCAGAGAGGTAAAGCAACTTGCTCCAGCCACACAGCAAATTAGGTAAAGATGACATTGCAGGTGACAGCGCAACTTGGCACATAGGTGCTCATTAAATATCCGGGGAAGGAAGAAAGCTTTGCAGCCATGAGCTCTAAGGCTTGGCTCCTCAAAGTGTGGTCCTTGGACCTCCACCATTGTGTCACCTGAGAGCTTGCAGGAAATGCAGAATCTCGTGCCCCCCGCCTGGAATGCTGACTCAGAATTGCATCTAAGTAGAACCAGAGGAGAATTGTGCACACTCCTTCAAGTTTTAAGAAGTGTTGCTTTAAGACCCTTGAGTCCGGGTGCTGTGAGGGATGAGGAAGGGCAGCACCTTCACCCCTCTGGTTCTCAGAGTTTTTTTCAGTTATGAAATGAGAAATACCTACACCTCACAGGACTGTTCACATATATGGTTGTATGTCTATTGAACACTCATTGTGTGTCAGACCCTGAGGGCGCAGCTGTGAGCATATCCGACACCGTCCCTGCTGCTGAGGCGCTCACATCCACTGGCGAGACGGGCACCAGTCAAATAAATGACCAAGGACGTATCAGGCAGTGATAAGCGATCGGCCTGGTGGAGGGGTCCTACCTTAAGCCAGGGGTCAGGGTGAGCAGAGGTCTGAGTGTACAGGAAGCCTCCAAAGGCAGGCGTGAGGTGGGACACCCAGGCTGTGTGAGAGGGCAAGTGGAGTCTTGTCCCTTTGACACTGGGGCTGAGAGCAATAACACACGAGCTTGTGCCATTGATCCTTGGGAAGACCAATGTGGACAGCAAAATCCAATCCCACATTAAAGCTATAAGTGAGTGTGGACCTTTCACTGGCCATAGCAAAGACCCAAACCCGGGCAGGCCTCTGCAGCCATCAGGATGGAAGGGTCTGGTGTCCTGGGGCTCCCCCATTCCTGAGACAGGTGACAGCAGGAGAAAGGAGGCCAGCGTGGCAAGCAGGGAGCCTCATGTGGGGATTTCTGTTCTGAGCCTGAGGAGGCTGGAGCATCCCCAATGATTTCTCATCCAACACAGGACCTGTAAGCTGCCAGATCACAGCAGCCTGGCTTATGGAATGTACCCCAGCCAGTGGTGGAGCAGGGAGCCATGCACAGGAAGACAGAGACTGGTCCTTCTCCAGGGTCCCTCCACTTCACCCAGAGCCAGGCAGGGGGCATGCATGTGTCACACCAGCAGTGGTCACTCTGTGAGTCTCCAGCTTCAGGCACTGCCTGTCACCCCTCTGAGCCTCAATCTCCACATCTGTAAAATGGGCCTGAGAAAAGCTCAGTGTTGAGTGACGTCAGCATCTAGGTGGAGTGAGTCATTCTCTTTGTCTCTCCCTTCTAAGTTACAACTGGCCAGACATCCAGTGACCCACAAAGGACTCCCTGCACAGTACTCCAGAACAGCTAAGTGATCCATGCATCTATACATCTGAAAGGTGGCTGACTGGGTCTCCTGGAGGAAGTGGACCAAGGAGGGCAGCTCCTTCCCTTTCTCCAGGAACAGCGAGCCAAAACTGGATGCTCACATCAGTGGGCACACCAGCGCCCACAGGCTTCAAGGGCAAACACAGCACTTGTGGCTTGGCCCATGCCCCCCAGTGGTGACAGGTGGTGCATACATCCTGAGGTTCCAGGACTCAGCAGAGCTGGAAACCCGGCCTCTCCACCTTTCTCTGCAGTGATGAGGTCTTCCCAGCAGGAAGGATGCAGAGACATCAAAAGCAACAAGACATAAGCAACCTCAGAGGCACAAGCAGCACAAAGAGGGCACTGATGTTGCTTCTAGCAGAGAGAGGGGAGGGTGGAAAGTGCAGGTTCTAAAATACAGCCAGAACAGCTCAGAACCAAAGCAACCACAGCCATGCTCAAATAATAAAGATGGTTACTGACAAATGCACGGGCAGAGGACCAATTCATCAACACCATGAAGAAAATACAGTAAAACGGCAGAACAGAAGGAGAACAACAGCTCCTCAGAAAACAAAATTGAAGTCAAAGAAGATGATAATCTACCTCAAGAGAATTCAAAATAGCTCTCTTAAAGAAACTCAGTGAGTTACAAGAAAAGTGAGAAAGACAGTTCAATGAGCTTAGGAATAAAGTTAATGACCAGAAGGCATACTTCACCAAAGAGTTTGAAGGTCCAAAAACAACCAAACAGAAATTCTGGACTTGAAGAACACAATTATGAAAAAAGAATGATATAGAAAGCATAAAAAGTGGAGCAGAACTTATGGAGGCGAGAATCAGTGAGATCAAAGATAGAAA
>NW_025793432.1:0-14916 GCF_021613505.1 Equus quagga | reverse complement strand
TTTTTTTTTCCTTTGGCTGCTTTTATTTTTTATTTTTGGTGAGGAAGATTGTCCCTGAGCTAACATTTGTGCCAATCTTCCTCTATTTTGCATGTGGGACACCACCACAGTATGGCTCAATGACCAGTATGTAGGTCCGCGCCTGGGATCCAAACCTACCAACCCCGGGCTGCCAAACCAGAGCCGCGAACTTAACCCCTATGCCACCGGGCAAGCCCCACCTCTAGCTGCTTTTAGACACTTCTTTTTCTTTGATTCTCAGCAGTATGGTTATAGTATTCCTCACTCTATTTTCTTCCAGTTTTATCCTGTTTGTTGTTTGTTGATCTTGGATTAGTGGGTGGATATTTTTCATCAAATGTGAAAAATTTAGAGCTATTATGTCTTCAAACATTTTTTCTTTCTGCTCCAATCCCACTTCTTCTGGGATGTGATTACAGCATAGTTAAACCACTTGCCATTTTCCTACAAGTCACTTTATATTCTGATTTTTCGATCTTTTTCTCTGTGCTTCAATGGAGATAATTTTTCTCAATATGATTTTAAGTCCACTGATCCTTTGTTCAACAGCGTTCATTCTGCTGTTAAGTACATTATATGTATATATACTTTTTTTTTCAGGCATTGCGTTTTTTAATTCTAGAATTTCCACCTGGGTCTCTTTTTTTATAGTTTTCGTACCTTTGCTGATTTATTCTCCATTTGTTCACCCATTCTTTCTAAATTTTTCTGTAACTCCTAAAAGATATTTATAATGTTTGTTTTAAATTTCTTGTCAGTTTCAAGATTAGACTGTATGAGTCTGTTCCTATGGAAAATTTACTTGTTTGTGGTTTCCATTTTCTTGCTTCTTCACCTGTCTCATAATTTTTTATTGTGAACTGAACATTGTCTATAGAATAATAGTGGTGATTTGCATGTGGTTTTCGGTCTGTTAATTTTGAATTCTCAGAGGGTACCCCCTTTTTCCTTCTGTTGGCGGCTAAGATGAGGAAGCATTGATTCAAAGTTTACTGAATATCAAGTTCATCTTGGTCAAGCTGAGCTTTAATAAGGTTAAGCTCCCTTTTATTTAGAAAAACTAGCCATATGTCCATGAGTTCCAATTGATTTTGCTGAGGAACTAATCTCTTAGATCTTCTCAGTGTTTATCCCTTAACCCAAAGGCCTTTGGGCATTTGTTTTGCCCTTGGCTTCAGTTTCTGCAGGCCCAGGGTTCAAGGCAGGGAAGACTGGGCTTGGGATCAAAAAGATTTTCAGCTGTTTTTCACATTCTCATATTTGGAACCTGAACTATGACTGAAAATGATGTTAAGAGAAATTCCATAAATCAAAATCTATGGGAGCCAAACTAAGCAGTGCTGGGAAAAATATTCAAAGCTTTAAATAAATGCAAAGGTATGAATGTAAATGATTTGAGCAGTTAATGCCAAAGATAAAAAAGTAAATGAAATAAATCAGGGGAAAATAAGCTAAAAAGGTAAAATCTGGATGAAGTGATTGAAGAAACAGAGCACTGTAGAAATAATCACTACATTTAAAAGATGATTTTTTCTCATAAAATGAACAAAATATGCAACTTATTAGAATAACCATGAAAAATAACAAATAGAGTGCACAAGAGATTACAAGGGTTAAAATAACCATCAAAACAGAAAATTTGAAAAATCTTACTCTACTTGACACAATTTCTATGCAAATAAGTATGAAACATTGATTAAATATAACAAAACTGACTCAAAGAGAGATAGAAAATTTAGACTAGTCTCCTTAGATGAAGGTAAATGATTTCACAGATAATTCTGTCAACAGTACAGAAAAGGAAGGAAAAAAATCTAAATTCATTTTCGTTTTTAAAGATTGACACCTGAGCTAACAACTGTTCTCAATCTTCTTTTTTTTTTTAATTTCTCTGCTTTTTCTCCCCAACTTCCCCAGGTACATAGTTGTATATTTTAGTTGTGGGTCCTTCTAGTTGTGGCATGTGGGATGCCGCCTCAGCATGGCCTGAGGAGTGGTGTCATGTCCACGCCCAGGATCTGAACCAGTGAAACCCTGGGCTGCCGAAGCGGAGAGTGCGAACTTAACCACTCAGCCATGGGGCCGGCCCCCCTAAATTCATTTTTATCAAGTGAATATAACTAATACTTAACCATTATAAACTTTGAACCAAAGAATCACATTTATGTATCAAATGCAAATATACTATTTAAAACATTAGCAAAAGAATCTAGGACACACATAAAATGACATTGTGACCGAAATTTATGCTTAATTTCTGAGGTAGAGACTTTCTTATTATAAAGTGTCCTTATTTTATTTTATTCTATTCTTGACAGATACCAAGATTGTGAGTATATGTTCTTTCTTTGTTTGCAGTTTCCTTATTTATCTTTGCCCATCCTTTTGTTTTTAACCTTTTGGCACGATTTTGTTATGTAAGGTATGTCTCTTGTATAAACCATAGAGGTGAATTTTGCAAGTACATCTAAGGAAACTTATTTTTAAAAATTGATCATTTATGAATCGTTTGGTTTTATTTCTGTTATGTATTTTGTATTTAGTTTGTGTAGTAGAATTACTTCATGTCTGTTTTCTTTGTTCTTTCATTTATAATTTTAAAATAATTTTCTGGGTTTCAGGCAAGATTGTAGTTCTAGTGAATTCCTTTATATCAACACCTCCCTATAAAGTGTTGGTCTTCTCTTTTCTGTAGGCTTATACCATTTTATTTGGTGACTTTATATTATATTCTTTCTCTCCTTTCTGTATCCCCTTTTCTCTTTCTCTCTCTTCAGTTTTAGTTTTGTTATTTCTACTTTACTGGAGTATATAACATTTACGTACTATTAGTCCGTGTTTATATATTCTTAAAGTTAAATTATGCACCAGTCATTTTTTTTTATCTTTTCTTAGTCATACTCTGGTTGGATGATGTTCACCATTATTATATAGATAACTCAGGAAAGGTTTGTGGGTGTAATGATACCCTAATTCTTACTTGTTTAAAATTATTTTTCCCTAGTCTTGTTACTTACAGGACTGATTGCTGAATATACATTTGTTGACTTTATGTCCTGGAGTGTCTTAGAAATTTTTCTCTAATCTTGCCATGGTTTATATCTTGCTGTTGAAAAACCCAGTGCCTAGATGATTTTTTTTTAACTGATTGTGCCCTTTTTCCTAGATAGTCAAATTATTTTCTTTTTCTTTATCTTTAAAATTTAGCTGTTTTACTAGGATATAAATCAGCATTACTCTGCATGAGCTTATTTTCACAGGTACACAGTGTGCCTTTTCAATATGAGGATTCTTTTATGTCAGAATTTCTCTGTATAAATTATAGTTTTAACATTATTTCATATTTTCCTACATAATATGATTATGCATATTCCTTCTATGTCTCTATAGTTATTTTCTTCACTGTTTTTCATTGATCATGATTTATGATTCATATTCTTATCTCTTTTCTTTTCTGTTTTTTCTTGCTTACTATACTTTTATCTTTCTTCACCTTGGATATGTTGTATTTTTAGTCTTCGTTTCTGAAACATTTTTCTTTTTCTTCAATAATTTCCTGAATTCTGTCACTTCCTGTTTCAAGTCTTCCTATTGTTCAATTATTTCAATGCTGAGTTTTTAAGGTTTTGATTCATGGTGTTCTTTCGTGCTGCAAATACTTGTTTAACTCATATAATTAAGATTAGAGTATTATATTAGATTTTAATTCTTCTTCACAGGTTTGTTTTTTGGCATATACTCTTCTGCTAAATATTTTAACAGTTGTTTTCTGCTGTTATTTCATTTTATCAATAATAATGAGATGATCATATTATTTTACATCTGTAATCATTGATATAGATTATTACATCAATAAACTTATGATCGTTAAGTTCTGGGGTAAAATCGATATGGTCATGTTTTACCATACTTGGCATATATCCTGGATTTGTTTTGCTGACTTTATTTAGTGGTTGGGTTTTTAAATTTTTTTTTGATGAGGAAGATTGGCCCTGAGCTAACATCTGTTGCAAATCTTCCTTCTTTTGCTTGAGGAAGATTGTTGCTGACCTAACATCTGTGACAGTCTTCCTCTATTTTGTATGTGGGATACCGCCACAGCATGGTTTGATGAGCAGTGTCTAGGTCTGCGCCTGGGATCCGAACCTGTGAATCCCAGGCAGCCAAAGTGGAGCTCACAAACTTAACCACTGTAACACCAGGCTGGCCCCGTTAGTGTTTTTTATATATGTTCAGGAATGAGATTGATGTACAATTTTCCTTTCTTGTGATGTAATGTCTTTTTTGAGTTTTCCATATCAAGTTGCATAAAGCAGTAGGGAAGTGATCCCACTTTCTTATTTTCTGAGAGGTTGTTATATCTATCTTAAGTATACCATAAAATCCATAAAGTTATTCACAACATAATGATATTTTAAATGTCTGCATGATCTTTGCTGATTTCATATTTTTAATTCTTGGCATTGACTTTTTGAGTTTGCTCTTTGGTTTTTCTTAACCAATCTCATTATGTGTTTTCAGTTTTATTAGTTTTTTCAAAGAACCAACTTTTGCTCTGTAGATCATATCAAATTTCCATTCGTCTTTAATTTCATTAACTCTGTTTTTATTCTGGTTTATTATTTCCTTTTGGCTTGACTTTATTCTTTAACTTCTTTGATAGATCTTTGGCCACTAACTTTCAGGACTTATTTTTTTATGTGTTTATGTTAAGACAGTAATTTTTTTCTATGCCTAGCTTTACGTACATTTTACAAGTTTGATGTATATTTATATTATCTTCAATTTCAAGTTATTTTCTTATTTCCCTTGTGAGTTCTAGTTTGACTGTTGGGTTAGTTAGAAAGTATATTTATAATTTCTATACTGATGAGATCTTTCTAGTTATTTTTAAAATTGATTTATGTTATTGCACTTAAATTTGTCTTTCATTTTCTGAAGTTTTAATTTAACATATATTGCATAAATGTCTTTCTATATTTATCATGTTGGGAATTTTTAGGAGGATTCTTTAATCTGTGGATTGTTGCTTTTCATCAGCTGTGGAAAATTTTCTGCCATTGTTGTTATTACTTTTTGTTCCCTGATATATAACAGTTAAGTGCAAACTTCTACAAAAAGTTTGAGAAAATTAATGACGACATTGACTTCAATTTCAAGATATCATTATTGACCCAGGGACAAATTATTTTCCCAAAAACATTGGCTGAAAATATGTTTTGAAATTAAGAGTTAAAATTTTTAGAGCAATTTTAAATTCACAGAAAAATTGAGGGGAAAGTGCAGATATTTCCCACATATCCCTTACTCCCACACATGCATTGCCTCTCTCATTTTCAAACATCCCCCATCAGAGTGGTACATTTGTTAGAATTGATGAACCTACAGTCAGACATCATAAACACTCAAAGTCCATAGCTTACATGATGATTCACTGTTGGTGTTGTATATTCTATGGGTTCATTATCTTTTCAACTATTTTGCTTCTACACTATTTTCTCCTTTCCTTCACATTGCCAGTTAAGCATATGATGGACACTCTCGACATATTCTTTGTGTCTCTTACCCTAGCTTCTCTGCTTTCCCTTCTCTCCATGCTACATTTTGATATTTTCTTCTGATCTAAATTCAATTTTAGTATGTTTTCAGCTGTTTCTAAGCTTCTGTTAACACTCTCTTTATATTTAAAAAAATTTGTCACTGTTTTTGGGTCTAGAATTTCTGTTTGTTACTCATTCATATCTACTAAATCACTTGAATATTTATATCCTTGACATATTCAGGATATTTATGTATTTGTTTAAATACATATAAAATAAAATTTTATTTTAAAGTACCACAATTATGTACATCTAAAAATAAATTAGTGAAAAGATATAACCTGAAAAGCTTTATTCTCACTCATATAATCATCCATCATCACATTTCATCAGATTCTTATGTTATTCCTTCAGTGTTTCTTATGGAAAGATAGACATATACTTATGTTTTACTTTAACAACAGAAAGTGGCATGGGCTATACTGTATTTTGCATTTTTGTCTTGCATAATTAAATTAAATACTGTGTCTGATAGTTTAAATATCTGGAACCACTGTTGGTTTTCTGCTATCTGGCACTCCTTTTAATTCTCATTCATGTATTTTTTTCCTTTTGAGTCTGATTATTTGTAATTGTATTTTGGTCATTTAAAAAATTATTCATATCAGTAATTTAAAGTCTAGTTGCCTTTATCTTCCATCAGGAGTTTTTGTTTGTTGCAGCCAGATAATTGAGGGCACATTTGAACCAGGATCACCTTTGACAGGCTCAATATCTAAAGGGGCAAAAAGGTGGAGATCAAGGCCAGTCAATGTTAAGTGTCATGGTGATGCTTTTCGCTGAAGGTTAGAAGAACTACATCCTAGAAGTAAGGATGAACTGGAGGTAAAACAGCCCTTTCAGAGTCTGTCACAGACCTAGACTCATTTTACTTCATATTTCTCCTCTACATTGGTAAAGATTCTTGAAATTTTTGATTGATGACTTTTATCAGTGTTGGATAATTCTCAACCATTATTACTTCAAATATTATTTTTCACCTGTTATCTTCCACCTCTTCTTGTTAGGCTCTAATTATACATGTATTAGGCCTGTGGAAGGTGCCCCACATGGCCCTTATACTCTGGAATTTTTATTCTTTTTGTTGTTGTTCAGTTTGAGTACTTTCTATGACCTGTAATTCTGTTCAATAATCCCATATTCTGCTACTTCAGATGTTCCTTTTATCCACTTCTACAGTGTTCATTCTATTTGTATATAAATTTCAATGCTTTTGTGAAATTTTCTCTTTTTAATCTGCTTTGATTACCATTCATATCGTGTGCATCTTATTTTCAAATAAGTATTGCATATATTTAGGGTGTATAATGTGATTTTTCTTGAGATGTAAAACTTGATGGTTTAATATATGTATACATTGTGAAATGATTACCACAATCAAGTTAGCTCACACATCCACTAACTCACATATTGACCTTTTGGTTTTTGGTGAGAAACTTAGGCAAATTTCAAGCCTACAATAAGCATTAGTAATTATAGTCACATTGCTGTACTTGAGTTGTCTTATAACCGAAAGTTTGTGCCCCTTGACTAACATATCTCCATTTTCCCGTTCCCTAGTCATGGACAACCACCATTCTACTTTCTGGTTCTAGGAGTTCAGCTTAGCGGATTCCTTAGGGTTTTCTATGTATAAAATCATGTCATCTGCAAATGGTGACAGTTTCACGTCTTCCTTTCCAATTTGGATTGGTTTTATTTCTTTTTCATGCCTGACTGCTCTGGCTAAGACTTCCAATACTATGTTAAATAAGAGTGGTGAAGGGGGTCGGCCTGGTGGCTCAGTGGTTAAGTGCGCACATTCCCCTTCAGCAGCCTGGGGTTTGCCGGTTCAGATCCTGGATGCAGACATGGCACCACTTGGCAAGCCATGCTGTGGCAGGCGTCCCACATATAAAGTAGAGGAAGCTGGGCACGGATGTTAGCTCAGGGCCAGTCTTCCTCAGCAAAAAGAGGAGGATTGGCAGCAGATGTTAGTTCAGGGCTAATCTTCCTAAAAAAAAAGAAAGAGTGGTGAACGTGGGCATCCTTGTCTGGTTCCTGTACTTAGAGGGATAGCTTTCAGTTTTTTACCATTGAGAATGATATTAACTCTGATTTTGTCATATATGGCCTTTAGTATATTGAGGTACTTTCCTTCTATACCCATTTTATTCAGGATTTTATCATAAATGGATACTGTATCTTGTCAGATGCTTTCTCTGTGTCTATTGAAATGATCCTGTGGTTTTTATCCTTCATTTTGTTAATGTGGTGTATCATATTTATTGACTTGCAGATATTGAACCATCCCTGTGTCCCTGGAATAAATCCCACTTGATCATGGTGAATGATCTTCTAATGTATTGTTGTATTTGATTCGCTAGGATTTTGTTGAGGATTTTTGCTTGTCTGGGAAACTTTATCTCTCCTTCCATTCTGAATGATAACCTTCCAGGTAGAATATTCTTGGCTGTAGGTGTTTTCCTTTCAGCACTTTCAATATACCCTGCCACTCCCTTCTAGCCTGTATTCTTTCTGCTGAGAAGTCAGCTGATACCCTTATGGGGTTTCCTTTGTATGTAGCTTGTTGCTTTTCTCTTGCAGCTTTTAAGATTATCTTTATCTTTAGTTGCTGACATTTTAATTTTAATGTGCCTTCGTGTGGGCCTCTTTAGGTTCATCTTGTTTGGTCCTCTCTGTACCTTCTGTGCCTGGATGTCTGTTTCCTTTCTCAGGTTAGGGAGGTTTTCAGCTATTGTTTCTTCAAATAGGTTCTCTGCCTCTTTGTCTCTCTCTCTCCTTCTGGGACACCTGTAATATGGATGTTAGTGTGCTTGATGTTGTCCCAGAGGTCCCTTAGATTATCCTCATTCCTTTTGATTCTTTTTTCTTTTATCTGTTCAGGTTGAGTGATTATGTCTAGTGTTTCATCCAGCTTGCTGATCCATTCTTATGTATCATCTCCTCTGCTTTTGAGTCCCTCTAGTGAATGTTTCATTTGCATTATTGTATTCTCTATCTCTGATGATTATCTTTTATATTTTCCAATTCTTTGTTGAAGTTCTCACTGAGTTCATCCATTCTTCTCCCAAGATCAGTGAGCATCCTTATGACTATTAGTTTGTACTCTTTGTCAGATAGATTGTTTATCTCTGTTTCATTAGTTCTTTTCCCAGGGTTTGTCCTGTTTCCTTACTTGGAACCTATTCCTTTGTGTCCTCATTTTGCCTCTTTCTCTGTGCTTACATCTATGTATTAGGTAGGTCAGCTACGTCTCCCAATCTTGGAGAGTTGGCCTTATGTAAGAGAGGCTTTATGAGGCCCAGCAGCATGCTTCCCTCTCATCACCAGTTCCAAGTATTCCAGGAATGTCCCCTGTGTGTGTCCTTCTGTTGTGGCAGGGTTTCTCTTGCTGCAGGTGCCCAGGAAGGCTAGGCTGTCCCCCTGGCTGGCTTATTGTAATGCTCAGCTTTGTGTGACTGCTACGGACCCTTTAGACACTTTATCAGGCATGAGAAGCCCCCACACAGGTGGCTGCAAGGTCTAATAGCACATTTGTGTTGCAGTCTTTCTGTCAAGTAAGTAGACCCCCAGCATGGCTGGTTGCTAGGCTCGGGGGCTTACAATTGCTGTAGGCTTCCAGCCTACAAGGCTATTGTCAGCTCTCTCAGGATTGCAGCTGAGTGGGGCCAGCCCCAGGCCCCACTTATTATTTCAGGTTCTGAAAGGGGGGCCAAACAACCTGCATGGTTGTTTGAGAAACACAAGTCTCCTGCAGCTGACAAGCCCCATTCCCCGCAGGACCACACACACCATCAACACAGTCCTGTCCCATGTGCACACTGCAACCCACTGAAGCAGACTCCAGTCCTCCCACTGAAGAGGCTCCACACTCTGCCAGTGCAGACCTGCTTCTCACACATGCCCTGCCCTGCAGAAGTGGACCCACTTGCCTGGTTGCAGAGGTCCTAGGCACCCCACCTATGAGGGCCCACAAGTTGCCCAAGGGCTTGCTGTTGGCTAGGGCCAGTCCCTAGGGCAGGCTGCCTGCCCTGTCTGAACTGGATTAAATTGATGCTATAGTGGGCGTGGCAGACCCTGGGCTAACAGGCCTGGGGAAGAATTACAATGGTCTCTGCCAGCGTCTGTGTCAGCAGACCTGTACTAGGTCACAGTAATGGCTGCCACCAATGTCTCAGTCCGGGTCTCACCTCTCTCTGAGATGCACCTACAGCCTATCTAGGGAGTCTCTTCTCACCAAACTGCTGTGCACCTTTCTTTCTGGTAATTTTAGGTGGTTGTTTGAAATGGGTGAATTTGTGCGTGGGTCCTTTAAAAGCAGGCATTTTTTTTTCCCTTATGTCCTTGTTTTTCTGGGAGTATTTCCTCTTGTAGTTAATAACCAGCAATGCCAGATAATAAGACACTTATCTTTGTTGTGCTGAGGCCCAAAGTTGCTTATGGTGATAACACTCCCCTACTCAGATTCCCCACTCCTCCATGGATGGCTTTGTGCCTTACGGTTGCTCCTGGCTGGCCATGGAGCGCCGCAGCTCAAAGGTGGCTTTTTTCCCTCCAGAAAGGAACTTTTACTTCTTCCACCTTTGTCAGCACCATCCCTTGCTGTGGGCGTTCTTTTGATCCAGTTTTCATTTCTCACTCAGGGGTAATTGTTCCAAGAGTAGTTGTAAATTTGTTGTTCATGGGAGAAGGTGAGTTCAGAGTCAACCTATACCTCCATCTTGACACCATCTCCCAAAATTTCTTCTTATATTCTGTATCTGCCTTTGTGCTATGATTAGAAACCAGACCTAGTTTCTAGGTGTATTCTGGTGCAAGTTTTCAACTATCTCAATTTGTGGTTTCCACATACATTAAGTAGGGACAATAACACAGTACCCTTGTCTCATTGATTACTTTTATCCAGTGTCTAATGACCTCATTAACATATATGTAAAGAAGTGCATATATGTACACGCACACACACACACATTCTCACATCACAGCTGAAATAGCTGTCACAAAACACATGCATTAAATCTCATCTTCATTAGTTAGAAAAGTCTCTAAGACCATCATTTATGATCAATTTACATCTCCTTTACAAAAAATTATAACAATCTTGATTATCTAGTTTCTTGGTTTGAAAATTGAAAATTGGCATGCCTGTTGGACCAAAAGGAGGCAATGGAAAATGATAATACTGCCATAAGCAGGAGCACTAATCACACAGAACTGACATTTATTTCAAATCCTGGTAGTTTGGGGTTGTTTTGTTTAAGGGCAACGTGTCTGCAAAGTCTCTTTAATGATGTCATTGTTTTTTTAAAACAATAGCCTTTTAATGGCTGTTGGCCGTCTGTATGTCTTCTTTGGAAAAATGTCTATTAACATCTTCTGCCCATTTTTTAATGGGATTGTTTGCTTTTTGCTATTGAGTTGCATGAGGTTTTTATATATATATAGTCATGCATCACCTAACAATGGGGATATGTTCTGAGAAATGCGACATTGAGTATTTTATCATTGTGCATACATCATAGAGTATACTGAAGGGGAATCGAAATTTGCCACGCCAAAATCTGTCTCTTTAACATGAGGATTATTTTAGGCTGATTATTATTATTTTTTTAAAGATTGGCACCTGCACTAACAAGTGTTGTCAATCTTTTTTTTTATTATTATTGCTTTTTCTCCCCAAATTCCCCCAGGACATAGTTGTATATTTTAGTTGTGGGTCCTTCTAGTTGTGGCATGTGGGATGCCGCCTCAACATGGCCTGATGAGCAGTGCCATGTCTGCGCCCAGGATCCAAACCAGAAAAACCCTGGGCCGCTGAAGCAGAGTGTGAACTTAACCACTTGGCCACAGGGCTGGCCCCTTAGGCTGATTATTTTTAAGAAAAAAAATACTCAGAAAACTTTTCTTGCTACCTCACCCTGGCTGCCTAAAAGAATTCAGATTAAAAAAAAAAAACTGTGCCTGCTGGCAAGCTATCACCTTAGCATAACAGGAACTAGCTGGTAGACATGGAGCAACCTAGAAAAGCCAGTTTGTTTGGCTCCCATCTGTGTTCTGTTTCTCTGTGACCAAACACTTATTTTCCAAACATTTGCTCCTTTTCACCTACCCCTGAATTGCTTTCCTTCCTGCTGAACTGCCTGACTGTCCTCACCCCTGACATCTTCTTTTGTCTTTAGCTGAGAATAGTATTTAAGGTGAGGGCTTCAGCCATTTGGCGAGTTTTCCTGGGTTTCTCTCATGTATACATGTTATTAAACTTTTGGTTTTCTCCTGTTAATTTGTCTCATGTCACTTTAGTTCTTAGCCCAGCCAGAAGTACTTAGAAGGGTAGAGGAAAATTTCTTCCTCCCCTACATACTTAATGGTATAGCCTACTACAGCTTAGGCTGGTACTAATCTTACATGACCACCATTGTATATCTGGTCCATCACTGACTGAAACTGTGTCATACACCGCATAACTGTACTTTGGATATTAATTCCTTATCGGATATATGATTTGCAAATATTTTCTTTCATTCAGTAAATTGCCTTTTCATTTTTTTGATTATTTCCTCTGTTGTACAGAAGCTTTTAGTTTGTTGTAGTCCCACTTATTTATTTTTGCTTTTCTTGCCTTTGCTTTTGGAGTCGGATCCAAGAAAATCATCACCAAGATCAATGTCAAGGAGCTTACTGCTGGTATTTTCTTCTACAAGTTTTATGGTTTCAGGTCTTATATTCAAGTCATTAATCCATTTTGAGTTAATTCTTGTGTATGGCATAAGATAGTGGTCCCAGTTTCATTTCATTCTTTTGCATGTGGATATCCAGTTTTCCCAGCACCTTTGGTGAAGAGACTGTCCTTACCCCCACTATATATTCTTGGCTCCTTTGTCATAATTAATTGACCATATATGTGTGAGTTTATTTCTGGAATCTCTGTTATGTTCCATTGTTCCATGTGTCTGATTTTATGCCAGTACAATACTGGTTTTTCAAAAATATTTTTATAGGTATAAGTGATATACAACATTATGTTAGCTCCAGTTGTACAAAATAATGATTTGATATTTGTATATATTGTCAAATGATCACCACAAGAAGTCTAGTTAACACCCATCACCATAAATAGTTACAGAATGTAATACTACTTTAATTACTGCCTCTTTGTAATACAGTTTGAAATCAGGGAGCATGATGCCTCCAGCTTTGTTCTTTCTCAAAATTGCTTTAGCTATTTGGAGTCTTTTCTGGGACCAAACAAATTTTTGGATTGATTGTTCTTTTTTTGTGAAAAATGCAATTGGAATTTTGATAGGGATTGCATTGACTCTATATGGCTTTGGGTAGTGTGGACATTTTAACAATATTAATTCTTCCAAACCATGAACATGAAACATCTTTCAATTTATTTGTGTCTTCTTCAGTTCCTTTTTATCAATATCTTATAGTTTTCAGTGTATAGGACTTCCATCTCCTTAGTTAAATTTATTCCTATGTATTTTTTCTTTTTAATGCAATTGTAAATGAGATTGTCCTCCTAATTTCTCTTTCTGATAGTTCATTATTAATGTATCAAAACACAACAGAATTTTGAGTATTGATTTTGCATCCAATAACTTTACTGATTTATTAGTTCTAGTAGTTTTTGGTGGAGTTCTAGGATTTTCTATATATAAAATCATGTCATCTGCAAATAGTGACAGTCTTACTTCTTCCTTTCCAATTTTGATGCCTTTCATTTCTTTGTGTTGTCTAATTGCTCTGGCTAGGTCTTACAATACTATGTTGAATAAAAGTGACGAGAGTGGGCATTTTTGTCTTTTTCCTGATCTTAGAGGAAGATATCTTTAGATAGAGGCCTGGAGTATGTGAACCCAATGAAGGAGGTGTGGTAGGGTATATGGGCTCTGGGTTGATTGGTTTGCATATGAAAGGTGCACTTGCAAGTGAGTCATTCACTATCTCAAAGTATTGGGTAACCCTAGGAGGGGCAGTCCTCAAGGGCTGGCAAGGCCCCAGATATCAAAGCATCAGAATACAGAAAATAAAAGGCATCGTTGATACAATTAGCCCCGTTATGCTTTGACATATTATCAAACCTCAGGGATAATAAAAGAGCAGACTTTTAGAAAGTAGCTCATAAGTTGTGCTAAACAGCGTAGAAAACATTTATTATGAGAAGAAAAAGGAGAAACACAAGTAGAAGTATAAGGAATCCTTGTATGCCAGCCCATAACTAAATTCTCCATTTATATGGCATTAGCAAGGAAATCTGAAATTTCTGGGGTCTCTAACAGTATATTGGTGGAGGTGTAACTTGTGTTAAAAATTGTGTGTGTGTGTGTTTGTGTATGTGTTTGCCAATAATGTCCTGGTGTATTTCTTGAGTCAAGGTGGCAAGTCAGGTAATTTATGTTGTTGGAGAGTATCAACTGATAGTTTGGTAGGGTGTATGTAAAGATTAGTGGTATTTTTGTGTGTAACCAAAGGGAAGAGGTGGATGTGGTAGTCACAATCAGAGACACAGGTGGGAGGTTGTGGTAGAAAACTGGAGGCGGAGTTGGAGGAGAAGGTACTGAGGAGTGAATGGTCCTCTCCCCAGGGACGCAGAGGCTCACTGCCATGAGGTAGATGACTTCTAGGGAAAGCAATGATCTCCATTAGTTTTTAGAATGGCACAGGTAGTAGTAACCTTGACCAGATTTCTCTTTAGACATGGAGTGTAGAGATATATGTTTTGATAGAGAACAAAAGTATGCTAGCATCATGTGCTACACAGACAGCAAGCTCTGGAAATGCAATAGATTCTCTAATATCAAAGAAAGAAAACCAATAAATTTCCTCTATCTAATTTATGCTGTAGGAGAGGTAGTCCATGAGCAGGCCTGGGGTGGAGGTTTTAGTGTCTGAGGTGAAGTTGTCTCCAGTGTGGGATGCAGAGTCATCTCTAACATGGACGTCTTGGGCTGGTGTGACATCATCTGAGGTGATGTCATCTCTAGCAGTGACTTCCTGGGCCAGGACAGTGTCGTTTGGGATGTGGAACTAGGGTGTCATTTTCAACTTGATACCCACTTAAGTTAATGTAGGTCTTGTTTGTGTGACTGAGGTATTATAATAATGCTGAGGCACTTGTGTAATTTGAAGGCAATGTTGGGCATGGGACTTATAAATAGCTTTTAACTCAAGGGGCTTGTGGGTGCATAGCTAGCAAAAGTGATGTTGGCATCTGTGCCCGAGGCTGATTGGCAAATTTCAAGCCCAAATGAGGCATGATTGGATCTAAAAGCACCCAACAGTTTCA
>NW_025793431.1:0-3761 GCF_021613505.1 Equus quagga | reverse complement strand
TCTTCCTCAACCAATGGCTTGAGACACTATAAGGATAAAGCCTCTGGAATATGGGGAATCTATTGGAAATGAGCCTTTCATATAAGGTGATGTTTGGAGGACCTAAAAGGACAGACAGCTTACAAATGGTTGTGCCTGCTTACTACTGAATGTTTCATTAAATGAATGTCTGTATGTATAGCATATTTTGTCTAAGACCTGCTTTTGTTGTAACCTGGTAGCATGACTTAAAGGTGTAGCTACTCTTCAACTACCCTAGATTTCTACTGTGGCTCCTCCTACCAAAAAGCACCTAAGAATTGTGCATGACCAAGTTAGTTTAGGTCAGTTTGCAGAACCCACTTTCCTTAGAAGGCAGTTTAGCTACCTGCTTATTCACGTCCCATGAAGGAGTCACATCTATGTCCCCAAGCAGTTTATCAAGCTAGTCTTTCAGGTTTCATATACTACTCTCCTTGAAAGGAGTTCAGGTAATATCTAGGGAGAGCTCATGCCCTGTGGGTAGATTGGTGCCCCAAGCAACATTCTTAGCAGTCCTGGCCTGTCATCTGGATCTCAGGGGTAATTTGTGTATCTGCCAGTTCTCTTTCTCAGAAGCCATCTGGAAAATCCAGTAATCATTCAATAGGCTACCTATGTCAGAAACTCAAATTCTTACCTTTTTGGTTACCCAAATATTCTTCCCTGATGTAATTTATTAGTGTATTCTGCACAGTCAATCCTGGTAGTCTTCCTGTTGAAAAGCAACTGATACATATAGAGGTCTTTCCTTTTGAGGTAATCTTTTCTCTTAAGGCCTGAAGGGACTTCTATGAGCCATGCTTCATGGGCATCAGTACACCCATCTAAAACTGGGACTGCTCCTTTCATGGACCATCAGCCCAGGCCAAGGGGTTTGATGACCCATATTCTAGCTCTTCTTTCCAGACAGTTTGCAAGAATAACATAATCTATCTGTGCTTAGAGTTCTAAGCTATTGATTAGAGTCCAAAATTGGTTTGTAGGGTGGAATAAAGAAAAACCATTTGATACAGTGTTTCTAAAATGTGTTCCTCACGTATTTCCACTGTGAGAAAGAGGTTTTTGTGGTCAAATAAGTTCAGGAATCTTTGCATACTCTGGTCTCTCTCAGATAATCACAATGCTTATTAGTATACAAGTCCTACACACAAAAAAATGTGTGCAATCAATAATTTCTTAATTTTATTGAACACTTGGAGAGTTAGGAAAGTGTTGTGGCTAAGAGCATGGATTCATTAACAGATGGATTCAGCTCTCAGCTCTACCATTTCAGGCTGGTGATGATGGGCAAGTTACTCACCATCTCTGTAGCCCATTTCTCTCATCTATAAAATGGGGATGATAATACTATATACCTCCATGGGATTATTGTGAAAATTAAATGAATTATTTTATGTAAAGTATTTATAATAGTACCTAGCACATAAGTGCTATTATTATTATTATTAAATCCTATTAATATCTCCTCAAGCTACTCTTCCATTACATACACATTGGGAAATGCACTTATTAATATATTTTATGTGACCCAAGGATGCCATAAGAGCAAATGCTGGTGTGGTCATTGAAACATGTCTTGTAGAAGGCATTTCCTGTGACATTTGTCTTAAGATCATTTGCAGACTTGATGCTTACTAAGCATGTGTGATGTCCAAAAGCCCACTGAAGAAAACTTTCCAATGCAAAAAAA
Source organism: Equus quagga (assembly GCF_021613505.1). NCBI lineage: Eukaryota > Metazoa > Chordata > Mammalia > Perissodactyla > Equidae > Equus > Equus quagga. Next base: position 2,050 of record NW_025793431.1, on the reverse strand, counting down.
TGTTTAAAAGACAGACATATTGAAATGATGGAAAAATGGAATCTCCAAACATTTCAGTTGTCACCAGGAAGACCTAATATAATGTCTAAAACCTACTTTCAGATACTTTTGAAATGAGAGAGAGATGATTCAGTTAATAAAAAGTAAGTTATGAGGTTAAAATATCTACTTGTTCTAAAATTTCAGCATTCATTTTCTTAGTGTATGACTATTCTTACGACTCTTTCTAAAGACATTTGAATGCAAACTCTTAAAATACTGTAAAAATCTTTCATGTGAGATGATAGCAAATAATTTTGTGCCTTTTTAAAGGAAAGATGAAAGTTTGAATACCACTTTCGGATCACGTGCCTCCTCTTTTAAATGTCACACAGCTGTTGCATGAGTCCTATCTCTATTGTGTTGAGTAATGGTAGAGAGGATTAGACACAGGTTGGTTGCTTGATGAAACAAATTGGCTTGCCAGTTACATTTGATAGACACTACATACTGAGCATCTGCTACTCCGCTTTACATGTTCACATTTTCCAGGCACACTAACTGATATTAACCGACATGTTAGAATCCCAGTTTATTAATTTCAGTCTGATGTGTAGTTGGAAGGGGATAGAATGCTCATTACAGTTGGTTGGCACATTCTCTTCCCAGAATAAATTTCTCCTTAGAAAACCCAGTCAAGTTTTGTTGATGAGGATAGTCAGGATAAATGCAGTTGAGTGATCTCAAGGACGTTCTGTGCCCTTTCTTCCTGTTGGGCCTCACCTTGCAAGTGGTCCAGGAAATGTCTGTCAGCCTGGTTGGAGCTCTTGGTATACTGACCAACATGAAATCTTTGGGAGTTCTTCCCCTGACTGCATATTGGCCCTGCTTCCTTACATGACATTAGAACCTGCATGTTACCATTAGTTACATCACAGATGATTTGGCATTATTTTTAGTTTCCTTGCTGAGACCAGAAGACTCCCTCGTTACTTTGGAAGATTTGAATGGTACTTCGGTTCCATCCATCATGCATTTACACATCATCTGTAGTCAGTTACGCATGCAGCTGACTATTCCCATTCAGTTTTCGTGGATTCTTGGTTCAGAGTGTGACATCTGACATGCAGACTGAGGGTGACGGCACAGTAAGAGATTTTCTTTTGATGGTCATCATGTTTTTCTGTGAAGGATTAGCACATTTTTATGTTGCTTACTAAGCAAGAGATTTTCAAGCAGAGCGTTAGACAATCTTTTATGACTAGATTCTCAGATAACTATTTAGAAATTGTATGTTACAGCAAGAAGACAAAGTTCTATACTTCTGCTAGGTTTCATTATACTTAGCTGGAGGCTTTGACTCCCACAGTATCAACAGACGACATTAAAACAAATCTGAGGGGACAGCTAATCTTTGACAAGGGAGCTGAGGGCCTACAGTGGAGAAAAGAAAGTCTCTTTAACAAATGGTGCTGGGAAAACTGGAAATCCACATGTAAAAGAATGAAAATTGACCATTCTTTTTCACCGTTCACAAAAATAAACTCCAAATTGATCAAAGACCTAAATATTACACCTGAAACAATGTCTTCTAGAAGAGAATATAGGCAGTACATTCTTTGACATCAGTATCAAAAGGATCTTTTCACACACCATAACTCCTCAGACGAGGGAAACAATAGAAAGAATAAACAAATGGGACTTCATCAGACGAAAGAGCTTCTTCAAGGCAGGGGAAAACAGGATTGAAACAAAAAAACAGCCCACTAGTTGGGAAAAAATATTTACAAGTTACTTACCCGACAAAGGGTTAATCTCCATAATATATAGAGAACTCACACAGCTCAACAACAAAAAATCAAACAACCCTATCAAAAATGGGCAGGGGTCATGAACAGACATTTCTCCAAAGAAGATATACGGATGGCCAGTAGACACATGAAACGATGGTCATGATCGCTGATCATCAGGGAAATGCAAATCAAAACTACAATAAGATATCACCTTATACCTGTTAGAATGGTAAAAATAACCAAAACAAAAAGTGACAAATGTTGGAGAGGTTGTAGAG
>NW_025793430.1:0-1028 GCF_021613505.1 Equus quagga | reverse complement strand
TTAATTTTGTCTGATGTCTCATAAAGTTTTGTGGGTAATCTAAACATCATTGCTGAGAAGAAATGATTTAGATGTAAGTGAGATAAAAGTTTATAGATAAACGTTTAGCAATAATTATATTTTATGGTATGTGTCTTTAAAATAACTTCCAAAATCTCTTTGGTAATTTGAAACTTTGAAATTTTGCTATGTTAAACTAAGTGATGGGAAATTCATTGAATCATCTCTAAACTAGATAAAACATTAGACATTAATTAGTAAATATAAGTTTGTCTACTTTTGGCTTCTCATTACAGAGAAACTACAAGATGTTTGGCTCTGTTGGTAAACATGTCTTGTACTTTTATTAGAAGATTGTACTGTGAAGTAGCATGTTCCTAGAAATTATGAAAAGTATTTATAAGTTTGTCAAGCCACAGAATGCTAATGTAAAAGACAATTTATAATAGCTTACTTCTTAGTTTTCACTGAAAACTAAGGTCTATAAAGGTTAAGAATTCTAATTAATGTTAGTGATTAAAACTACTAAAAATTAGGGGCCAGCCCTGTGACCGACTGTTTAAGTTCGTGTGCTCTGCTTTGGCGGCCCAGGGTTTCACCAGTTCCGATCCTGGGCGCATCATGGCACGGCTCATCAAGCCATGCTGAGGCGGCATCCCACATGCCACAATTAGAAGAACCCACAAAAGAAAAAAAATACACAACTATGTACCAGGGGGCTTTGAGGAGAAAAAGGAAAAATAAAATCTTTAAAAAAAAAACCTAGTAAAAACTAATAAGAAACACATCTTTGTATTCAAGAAAAGTAAGCTATATGTTTTCAGTAAAGAAGGTATAAAGAATGGAAACATTTATGTTGTTTTGTTAAGAAAGATAAATTTGTCCTAAAATACTAGAAGAGAAGAAGAGGGCATGGGACAAATTCTGAACGGAAAAAGAAACTTAGAAAAGGTTTGTGGAAGAGGAACCCTGAGGAGAGAGTTTTGTGAATGGCCAAGTTGGCTAAGATTAAAATGAATTTAATTAAG
>NW_025793429.1:8449-11467 GCF_021613505.1 Equus quagga | reverse complement strand
CTTTCCTTGACCTTCATAAGAAGGTCTTGGTTATTCTTGGCTCTTTATTCTTCCACAGAAGTTTTAGAACCATCATATTAAGTTTCATGAAAAAAGCCTTTTGGGGTTTTTGTTGGCATTATAGCGAATCTGTGGATCAAGTGGGAAAAAATGAATTGACATCTTTATAATATTATCTTTTATCTACAATATGATATGGTATATCTTTCCTTTTATGTAAGTCTTTAAAATCTCTAAAAAAGCAAAAATTTGGTTCTTTTAAAAAACCAACAAAGTAGATAAAGCTCCAGAAAGACTGAGAAGAGAGAAGATAAAGATAAAAATATCATAAAAGAAAATATGAAAATACTACAAATAGGGATTAAAAAGGCAATAAAAGAATATTCTCAACAACTATATGCCAAGAACTTTGGAAAACCTAGGCAGAAACAAGCATATTCTTAGGAAAAAATCTAACTCACTACAACTCACTCAAGATGGCATAAAATGTTTGAATAGGCCTACAACTACTGAAGGTACTGAAGCAGGGGTTAAAAATCCTTCCACAAGGAAACACCAGGCCCAGGTGGCTTTATTCCCAATTCTACCAAACTTTCCAGATCATCTCAATTTTATGAAAACATCTTAAACTAAATTAAAACTGAAAAAATAACATATCAAAATTTGAGAGATGCAGCCAAAGCACCGCTCAGAGGAAAATTTATAGCATTCAGTGATTATATTAAAAGAAAAGAAAGGTCTCAAATCAATGATCTAAGTTTCTATCTTAAGAAACGGGAAAAATAAAAGCAAATCAAACCCAAAGCAAGCAGAGGGGAGGAAGTGATAACAATATGAACAGAAATGACTGAAATAGAGCACAGGGCTGCCCTCGTCCGAGACGTGCCTGAGGCCCAGCTGAAGCCACAGAGGACCAGCCCCCATGCCGACTTTGCCCCTGAAGGCCCACACCCAGGACACCTCATCAGGGCTGCAGGAATGTCTCCATTAGCCAGCCTCCTGGTGCCCCAGAACTCTTGCTCTCCTGCCCCTGAAAGTGGCTGACTTTGGGGACTCTCTCTTGTAGAATTCTCCAAAAGAAGTTGTTTGGGGAGAGTACGCAGAGGCAGCAGGATGCTGTCACCTTCCCGTCAGAGTCCCCAGGGGTCTTGGAGGTGGGGACCCCTCAGTTCAAGCTCTCACACCACCTGCCTCATTTGTCAGTAAACATCTGGCGATGTGTGTTCACCGCCCCACATCGGCTCTGACAGGAAGGCAGGTGTCCCTGCTCAGCCCTGGGGTAGGGCAGCCTCGTGCCCCAGCCTCCTGTTGCCCACATCGCTGAGGGCAGGACTGTTGTGTGAGCTCTGTCTACATGACAGCCAGGTTACATTCCTGCCCTGGCTCAGGTTCCTGTGTGTGGAGTGGTCAGGTGTCCAGGCCTCCCCCAGCCTGGGCTGGGCTCTGTGTCCACGTCCTGCCAGCCTGGGCTGCCTGTGGGCTCGCTGCCCCACGGTCTTCCCTCCTCACCCTTGACCTGTCCTCCTGGGCAGCCCTGGCCTCCGGCTCTCGGTATATGCAGGTGGAAGAGTCTGTGGTCCAGTCAGGTGACTTCATTAGACAGAAACAGCCCCCTGCAGGGCAAGGCTTGTGCAATCCTGATTATTTGAATGAGGATGCCTGCCTGCACAGCCCACCAGCTTCTGGAAAAAGCAGCTCAGGACAAGCTGTGAAGTCCCCTGGGCCTGAGAAGCCACTGGACTCCAAGGACAGGTGGAGCACAGGGCAACCGTGCCACCGTGCCTGTCTCCTGCTGACCCGAGCCATGTTTAGAATAACTTCAAAGCCTGCTGACCATGGTTGCTCCAACTGGGGTCCAGGCTGGAGCCACACTGGTGGAGAGGGCCCAGTCCAGGTGACCTGGGGGCTGGCTGCTGCGGCTCTCTCTGCAGCCTTCCCTCCCACCATGGCCTCTGTGTCCACAAACCCCTGCCATGCCAAGGGGCTCCTGAGCAGGCCACAGCCCTCCCTCACCTCCTTTTCTGGCCAGAGCCCACCCCCTGTTCACATCCAACTGCATTCCTTCTGTGGCCCAGCTTCCCTGCTGTCATGGCACCCTGGATCAGAAAACGCTGACCGTAATCAAGTGATTGCCACTCATAATTCATGGTCATTGCTGGGGCTGAGGCCGTGCAGCCCATGCCACTCCCCATGTCCAGCTCAGTGTGGGCTCAGAGGCAGAGCTTAGAGGCTGGAGCAGATGATGACCCTTGGCCCCAGAGCCCCCAGGGCCCCACAGGCGCGGGTGGAAAGTCTTGAAGACTCTTCTCCCCTCTCCCCAGGCTCCGGGCTTGGCCTGAGCTGGGCGGGTGGCCCTTCGAAACTCAAGTCGCATCAGGAATGGGGACCAAAGGTGGTCAGGACCTTCCCCCCGTGCATCCCGACTGACTGGAAATTCTAGTTCTGTGCCCAGGAGCTGTGAACACCTCTGTTCACATAAGAACTTGTACATGATCCCTCACGGCAGCTTGGTTCGCAATGGTCTGAAGGTAGAAACAACCCAAACGGTCGTCAGCTGACAAATAGATACACAAAATGTGGCATATCCATTCAACAGAATGTTATTCAGTCATAAAAAGGAATAAAGAACTGACTCATGCCACAACCTGGGGGCAACTTGGAAAGACGAAGTTCAGTGAAAGAAGCCAGACTCAGAAGGCCACATGGCGTAGGATTTCATTTATGTGAAATGATGGAGAGGCTCATCACAGACAGCGAAGGCAGACCAGGGTGTGCCTGGGGCTGGGGAGAGTGGAACGGGGAGTGACTGCTGATGGGGGCAGGGCTGCTTTTGGGGGTGATGAAAATGTTCTAAAATTAGGTAGCAGTGATGGTTGCACAATCCTGTGAATACACGAAAAACCACTGAAGTGCACACTTCTAAAGGTGTGGCTGATCCTCCCAGATCATTCCTGAGAGCAGGGGCCGGCAGGGAAGACTCACGAGGGTGCCAGATGCTTCTCTGGGGAGACAGGGCAG
>NW_025793429.1:4782-7542 GCF_021613505.1 Equus quagga | reverse complement strand
GACAGTTAGGAGTGGCCCAGGGTCCAGAAAACACCACCCCAATCACTAATCCTGGATGGGCTCACGCAAGAGAGTGGTGGGCGGGCTGCTGGTCTGGCCAGCAAGGCAGCCATTCATCCACTCATTCCACTAAGAATCGCCTAATGACACTTTTGGGGACACTGTGAAGGACTGCAGAGTGTGGGGCAGAGTGTCTGCCCCAGGAGCCTGACAGCACCTCGGGGGCAGGAAGTCCTCCCCCGGGAAGAGACAGTCGGTAGAGACAAGTAGGAGAAGGGAGATTGTGGTCAGCAGGGAGCATGGCACGTATGAGGCCTGGGGAGGGAAGGAGAGAAAGAAGGCCTCGAGCGAGGGCAGGAGGGGACAGATGGAGGGGGCTGGGGAGGTGGACAGCGCTATCCACGATCCCCACCCGAAATGGGCACTACCCAACTTTAAAAATAGCCACAGAAATAACGACGGCCGCGATCGCAGCCAGCGGCGACCGCCCCCAGCAGAGCGGGGTGTTTCCAAAGGGTCATTTCAGCCTCTGGTGGCCGCCGCGCTGCGGGGCCCTGAGTGCGCTCACGTTGCAGGGCAGAAATGGCAGGCCCCGCGTGGCTCGGGGCTCAGCCCCCCGCGGGGGTGACCGTTCCCTTGCCTGCCTTGCCCGCATCCGCACTCCCGCTCACCTACACAGGGGTACAGCACACGGGCATGGATTTTATTTAAAAACTGCCGGTAACACTGGCTGGGGGCTGCTGGAACAGCTGCCCTCCTAGCACAACGGCCTGTGAGGTGTGCAAGGGGTGGAACACGGGCAGACGGACACCGGGACGGGGCTGACCTGGCTCTGACCCTGGACGACAGTTCCGGAACCTGAGTTCTCAGGCCCTCCTCCACTGCCCCCAAGACAACAGGCGAGACTCAAGTCCTTACATCAGGGATAGGGTTTCTTGGGGGTGGGACGCACGACCGTTGCCCACTTTGGACATTTGGCTCAATCCTCCCCTTGCCCGTGGAGACCCCTGCCCCTTGACCTGGGTTAGTCACCCAAGTGTTGGTGTCTATTTCCTCCTGAGAACCTGGGGCCAGGGGGTGGGGGATGGGGGCTGTGGTGGGACATAGGGGCTTGGGCAAGGCCGTGAGAAAACCCCAAACCAATTCCCATGCTGGGCCTGGCTGGTTCCAGCAAATTCCTTGAGCTTTGGAGGCCTCAGGAGCTAGAAAGGACAGTGCAGATGAGGTCTGAGGTTTCTTCATAACAAGGACGTGGCCTCGGAGGGATGCAGAGCCCAGGAAAGCCGCCACAGCTGTGCAGCTCCGAGCTTTGGAGATTACGAGCTCTTGAGAAATCACTGTGGCCGGACTCTGGCCCCTCTAGGGTGTGGGGAGAGTGCTCCTCGAGCTCCCAGGCTGGGGTGCTCCAAATCGGGTGGACGGCCTGAAAGTCTGAGGCTGCCCGGGCAGAGTTGGTGAGGAACCAGCAAAGAAACGCATCTTTGTCCCGGCTTTGTCCCCAGGAGGGGTTGGGCGAGCAGACAGAGGGAAAGAGCCCAGGAGGTTGGGGTGTGAGCAGGCGGCTGGGAGGACCCCGTTTAAATCCTGGGGAGATTATGAGGACGTTTGTTGCAGGCTGTCAGCCCTCATTAAGTTAATGGAACTGGCGAGTTGGCCTGCTTCCAGCGCGCCGGAGAAAGAAAACAAGAAAAGTGTTTTCAGCGAAAGAGCCAGGGGGTCCCATTTCACTCGGAGCCCCGAGAGATTATGAGCCATCAGTAATGGCCTCCCTGAAATGACTTATTGGGAACTTGTTGATTAAAACAAGGGAGAGAAAACCCCTAACATCCAAGAAGAATTACATGGGTTTCTTATTGATTTTTGTCTAGAAAAGTGATTTGTGAGCATTTCCTTCCAAAAGCCTTATGAATTATGAACAAAACCTGGTCCCCAGCCAGCGCCTCTGCCGCCACTTGGGCAGGAGGGGGAAGGACTTGGAATTAAAACCAGTGCAATTCCACGCAGGCTCGAGCAGCAGAGATCCGGGGCTGGAGCCCTGGGGTCAGAAGCCAGGTATTCTGCCAGGCTCCCTGGGGCACGGAGCTGGGGGCTGGGGCTGAACAGACCGGCAGCATGGGAGGAGGGCCCCACCCTGCCCAGGGGGCCCTTCCTTTCTGCTTTCAGGGGCAGAACTGGCAAGTCACCCTCTGAGGTTGTGTGGGACTTGACTTACAAAGCCTCTGATGCTGGTCCTCACCGCGGCCAAAAGCTTATGGGGCTTCTCATGGGGCCCTGAGGGTGGGATTCAGCACCAGGATCTGGGACACGGTGTTGAACGTCCTGCTGATTCCCCCCACTAGATTCCCTAACTTGCCAGGACACCCACAAGCCCAACGGCCGCCCCCCAATCTCCCACGGCCACGGCCCCCGGGCCCCACCTTCCTCCAGAACACATGGCGTGCCTCAACTTCCCCAGAGACCCTGCCTCTGGCTGCTCTCACACCGACCTGGACTCCACCCACCAGACCTCGGGCGGGGGCCTGGCCTCCCCACTGCTCTCTCCTCTCATCCTACTTTCACAACCCACCTGCCCTGTGCTTTCACAAGCATGTTTTAACTGCTCCATGATCCCTGCCGTGCAGATAAGGGAGCTGAAGCCCAGGAGGAGGGCAACTTGCCCGCACTCACACAGCTGGGGAGGCAGGGCCCCTGCCTCCAGACTCCCATGCCCCACCCGGGCTCCGAGAGACACGGAGCTGATTGCTGGGGCACCATCTCCAG
>NW_025793429.1:0-4486 GCF_021613505.1 Equus quagga | reverse complement strand
AGGGGCCATCAGGCTGATTTTGACCCCAAGAATGGCAGCGGGGACTGGCTCAGCATGGTCAACACCCCGTCCCCTTGAAAAGAGCTCCTGTCTGACTCAGGCAGCACAGAAGGCTGAGAGCTGGCACCTCAGTCCACAGTTAAACTCAAGGACAAGGTGACAACTGTAAAGAGGAGAGGTGAGCGCTCCCGGGGTCTTGGTGCCCCTGTACACCCGGTCACCACACCAGAGGTGGGGACCCCGGCCCAGTGGGGCTCCGCTCATCTGTCCAGATCACAACCCTGAAGCTCACTGCACAGGCAAGGAAGGCTGGCTCAGTCTCTTCCCCCGACAGACAATTGACCCTGAGGCCCAGAGAGGGAGGGATGGCCTGGGGCCCCTGATGACACAGGAAGAGCAGCAGGAGCCAGCCAGGCGCTGTGTGCTGTGAACGAGCCAGGCCTGGCGTAGGGAGTGGGCACCCCCCACCACAGTGGGCCCTGGGCGGCCTCTGAGGCCTCATCTTCACTCTCCAGGCCTCGGTTTCCCCACCTATAAATAGGGAGGGAGGTCAGAGATCCACATTCTAGGGTGCCTGGGGGCTCCCGCACCTCTAGTTCAGAGCTGGGCCCGGACCCCTGCCTGGTCCTGGCTATCAGGCTTGTCCTACCTGGGACCCCTGCCAGCTCTTAGCCTCGCCCCCAACTGAACTGGAAGGAGAGTCGTGCAGGACACTCCCTTCAGGATGCTGAAGGCCCACCTGGGGGAAGCATCCGGGGGCGGGGGGGGGCCCAAAGCTATGTAGCCCCATGACTGCCCTCAGCTCCAGCCCCCTCCTCCCAGCACATACCCAATCGCTCTCCCTGGACAAGCCGGGCAGGCACGTCCTGGGAGCTGCATGGAGAAGCAGGCCACATGGGCCCTGCCAGGGTGAGCCGCGGGGTGGGGGCACATACACGCGGCCAGTGCTTCTGAGGGCCACTTTCTTCTCCCTCCACTCTGATCTGGGGACAAAAGGAGACTCTACCCCATCCCCACCTTACTCGGGGAGCTGGGGGTCCGGGTGTGGGGGGGGGGGCTTTCCCATCTAGGTTGTGTGCCCGCCCTGGGCTGGGCCGAGGACAACGCTGGGTGTCCGTTCACGAGGGAAGAGCTGGCCTCTCACTCAGCCCCGAGGGCCGAACGTGCATGCTAACACAGACTTTGGATCAGACACTGTTGTCAGCCCCCAGCCTGAGCCATATTCCCGGAGAAGCCTCCTGTGGGGGTGGGGAAGCTGCCGACTGGGCCTGTTTCTGAGACTAGACGGTTTGTTTAGAAATGCAACCGTTATCGCTGCTATCTGCTGAAGTCTGGGGAAGGCAGCTCCCCAGGCCCAGCTCCTCCTCTGCTTGCAGCCCGGCCCACCCTGCACGCCCTGTCCCAGGGCCTCCAGATCCCCAGCCGGCCCTGGATACTCTGCTCCCTCTGCCCCCACGTCTCCAGGCGTCCTTCTGCCTGTCCTGCCCTCTCCTGCCTTGGGTCCTTCCGCAGGAAGCCCCCCCCACACCGTGCCACATCTCCCAGAACCATGTTTCTTTCCACCGGAGCACATGCATGGGGCCGTAGCTTGTCTCTTGAGGGCCCTGTCTTTCTCACAGCCACATTCCCAGTGCTTGACACACAGTAAGTGCCCAGGAAACCAACGGGTGCCGGGCTGCTCCAGGCCAGGCCAGCAGGGACGGGGCGCTGGCTGCCCAGGGCGGGGGCCGGGCTGCTGCAGGCCGGGCATGCGGGGCGAGGGGCAGCTCACGGAGGAAGGCTCTCCCGGGGCCACCACCCAGCCTCCGCCTCTCCCTCCCCCAAAGGAAAGGAGAGGTTAATAAACCAATTACTTTGGGCAACGAAGCAGAATAAGTCCCATTAAAGTAATTAACGTCCTTTGCACAGCCCCCATTGGAGAAGACTAATAAATTGGGGCTTTGTCACCATCCGGTAATTTCTTTCTAAGGCGTTTCTTCATCCCCATCCAACAGCACAGTTTAAGGCTCTGTTAATACTTTTAAGACGGGCTCAATGCCAGACTAATTAGATTTGCATTTCCACCATGGGCCAGGCTAGGCTCGGATGTGCCCAATGAAAGAGGCCTGAGGACCCCGAGGGGCCCCGGGGACAGCACCCGCCTTTGAGAAGGGGCCATGTGTGGATTCCCACGTCTGGCCTGACACTGTCTGCCTGCCCAGCTTCCCACCCCCGCAACCAGGGGCACAGCTCTGATCTGGGCGGAGGCCAGATCTTATTCTCCAGAGGGTCCCTTCCTGAAGCCGCCCACCCTGGGGCTCACAGGGGTCAACAGGGGGATCCAGGGCCCCAGAGACAAACCCTGGCACCTCCAAGGAGACACTACGGAAAGGAGGAGGAACCGCTGAACAGCGGAGAAAGCTGACAAATCCCTCCTGGGCCAGGCGATCAAGGTCAACCGCACAGTGATAAGTTGCGGTGACAGCCCGTGCCCCTGCTGTGACGGATGAGATGGGCACCGCACCTCCGTGGTCTTCCTCCCCAGAGCCCACAGCCCCAGTCTAACCATAAGAAAAATGGCAGACAAATCCCAACAAACGGGCATCCTACAAGACACCTGACCAGTCCTCCTGCAAACTGTCAAGGTCATCAAAAACAAGGAAAGTCTGAGAAACTGTCACGGCCAAGAGGAGCCTAAGGAGACATGAGGACTACCTGCCACGTGGGATGGTGGGACAGTAGGGAAAAACAGGGAATCTGAATGGACTTTAGTTGACAATAGCATACCACTGATGGTTTGTGACTTACTACAAACGCACCGTCCTAATGTAAGGTGTTAACGACAGGGGGTGCTGAGTGAGGGGTTACATGGGAGCTCTCCGTAGGACCTTCATAATAATTCTGCAATTCTACAACTGTTTTAAAATCTCCCCCTGTCTCCACCTCCTGCTCTGTGTGAGGGGCACCACCACCCAGGCCCGGCTTCTACCACAGGACCGTCATGAGCTCAGGAGGCACCTGACCAGGCAAGACTGGGAGCAATAAGCACCCGGAGGGAACCCCCAAATCAATTTCAGTTATGGAGTGCCGAATGTGAGCCCGGGGAGCAAGGAGCTCAGAGACAAGTGACATTGGCACCTTGACCAAGCCAGCTGGGTCAGGTTTGGGTGCCCCACGAATGCAAGTTCCTCCAGGCGGGGCATGGTCCAAGGTGAGGAGGACCGGGAGGTGACAGGCTGAGGGTCAGGTTGGGCAGGACGAGAAATGCCAGTGATGAGTTGAATGCCAGGATGCGGACCTTGAATGAGAGCGTGCACTCATTCCACTCTGCTACTGTAACCGGAAAGCAGCCGTAGACAGCGAGGAAACGAGTGAGTGTGGCCGTGTGCCAATAAGATTTACCTTCTGGATGTTAAAATTTGGATTTCATATAAGCTTTGTGCATCAGAACTATTATTCTTCTTTTGATTTTTTTCAACCGTTTGAAAATTTAAAGACCATTCTTAGTTGATGGGCCATACAAGAACAGGTGTAGGTAATGGTTTACCACCCCACGGCAAAGATTAGTAAGGCAGACAGACCTCTGCAAGATTGCTTTATAAAAAAGGTGCAATAAACACACCTTTGATGGAGGTGTACAGATTGACCAAAGATGTCAATGTGTGTATTGATAAAGTGATGAAAGATGTAACAGGAATTCCAAAAATAATATAAATAACGGTATTATGGACAACTATCAGTTAATAAACTTGAACACCCAGATGAAATGGATAAATTTCTACAACTAGATAAAATGTCAATATTGGTGTGAGAAGAAATAGAGGACTTGAATATGTTTTTAAGAAATTAAAAAGCAATCAGAGACGTCCCCCCCAAAAACTCAGGCCTGAATGGCTTTGGAGGTGACCTCTACCACAGTTTTATGAAACACATAACAATTCCTATCTTCTTCAAGTTGTTCCAGGAAAAGGAAAAAGAATATCATTTTCCAGTTCATTTTAACAGGCTAGTAAATGTGATCTGGAATACAAGCAAGGAAAATATAAGAAAACAGAACTATAGGCCCATTTCACTTATGAATATGGACACAAAAATCTTAAAACAAAATATTAGCTAACCAAACCCAACACCGTATTAAAAAAAGAAATACAAATCAGGATTTATGCCAGGAAGCCAAGGATGGTTCAACACCTGAAATCCATCAATGTGATTCTCCCCCCCAAGGGAAAATTATAAGATCATCCCTGTTAGTACAGAAAGCTTTTGAAAAGGTTCAAAGCCTTCTGATAGTAAAAAAATTAAATCTTTAAAGAATAGGAATAGAAAGGAAATTCTTTAACTTGGCAATTTATAGACCAAAAACCTAGAACAAACCATCCCATTAATGGAGAAACTTTAAATGCATTTCCATTAAGCCTTGGAATAAGACAAAGATGCCCATGACCCCCACACTATTTAAGGTAGTCCTAGAGATCTCACTTAACGCAAAAGAAAAGAAAGAAATTGA
>NW_025793428.1:0-4625 GCF_021613505.1 Equus quagga | reverse complement strand
AAATAACAAGTGTTGGAGAGGATGTGGAGAGACGGGAACCCTCAAACACTGCTAGTAAGAATACAAACAAGTGCAGCCACTAGGGAAAACAGTATGGAAATTCCGCAAAAAATTAAGAACAGAACTACCATAATCCAGCTATTCCACTGCTGGGTATTCATCCAAAGAACATGAAAACACAAATGCGTAAAGATATATGCACCCCTATGTTCACTGTGGTATTATTCACAATAGCCAAGACTTGGAAACAACCTAAGTGCCCATCAAGGGACGAATGGATAAGGAAGCTGTGGTATATATACACAGTGGAATACTACTCAGCCATAAAAAAGATGAAATCTCTCCATTTGCAACAACATGGATGGACCTTGAGGGTATTATGCTAAGCGAAATAAGTCAGAGGGAGAAGGTCAAATACCATATGATCTCACTCATAAATAAAACAAAAACAACACCAACAAACACATAGATATAGAGATTGGATTGGTGGTTACCAGAGGGGAAGGAGGAGAACAAAGGGGTGAGTAGGTATACATGTGTGGTGATGGATGGTAATTAGTGTTTGGGTGGTGAACATGATGTAATCTACACAGAAATTGAATATGATGATGTACATTTGAAATTTATATAATGTTATAAACCAATGTCACCTCAATAAAAAAAATAATAAAAATGATAGCGTGGATGAAAAATTCTTAGACAGAATCTGGCACATAAAAGTATTGAATAAATGTTAGTTGTTTTATCATTATAAAGATCTGTCTCTCTATCTACCTGTATCTCCTTGATTATGTGTGGTGTGTGTGTGTGTGTGTTATGAATTGTCTGTTTTTTAAAAATTCCCTTTCCTGTTTGTTCGTTTTGGTCTCTGACTTTGCCATGGTGGAGGTTTTCCTCAAACATTTGTGATCTTTGCCAGTCCATTCACGTTTAAGAGTGAGTTTGGAAGCTCCGTGTGCAGGAGGCTGGCTGATGGGTCAGCTTCAGTGTAAGGCGAGCAGGTAGTAAGTACTGGACTTTGCAGTCAGGCTCCCCAGAAAGACTCTCCAATCTCATGCCGGGAGGGCAATAGCCCATGTGCTGTTCCGGGAGCCCCCTGGGGACAGGGACTGGGCATTTGCTGTTCAGTACAGAGATTTCCTTTAATCGCTGCTTCCATCTAGCTCCCCACTCTCGCCTGTGCCTGTGTTCTCAGTCCAGAACTTTTAGAGAATAAACCTCCCATGGCTGGCCAGGGAAGAGCAAGAGAAGTTACTGGTGCAAAGGATGGGGGACAGAATCAACAGGTCCAAGTGCGCCTCATACAGAATTCCATCCCATTCTGTTCTCATCTCTTCACTGGCCCCCTGCCTTCGCAGGTTCCTGCTGCCTCCACTCCGGCATCTTCCTGGGACTGCCATTCTCTCTGGCGGGTTCTCAGTCTTGTCCACTCTGGGTCAGTTACCTCCACTGGCTAGCTGCTTCCTGTCTTCTGGAAATACGTTGCTATCTCTTTTTCCCTCCAACTCTCCTTTTCCCTGTGAGTTTGTGCCCTTTTTGTTAATTCCCTCGTGCTTTAGTGGAGTTTCAAAGGAGGGCAGGGATAAATGCATAAGTTTAGTTTACCAGGTTTCAAATAATTCAAAGTTCTTTAGGTCTACACTTTGAATGACTGATAAATTGAATGGCTATATTACAGACTCACTTCTGCAGAGTAAGTTCCATAGTATTTTGCGGCTTAGAAAGTATTTAAACTTCGATTTCTATTTGTGCTTTACCTTACCCTTTTAATTTAAACATTAATCTTTTGTAATACATAAAATATATTAGCAAAAGAGTGTATGTAAGCTATATTGGGAAGGGCATGCACAAAAGTGTTATTCAATGGGGATGGTCAAAGATTTTAGGGAAAATCAAGAAAAGGGGGTTATGGGGCCGGCCTGGTGGCGCAGTGGTTAAGTTTGCACGTTCCGCTTTGGCGGCCCGGGGTTTGCTGGTTCGGATCCCAGGTGTAGACCTATGCACTGCTTGTCCAGCCACTCTGTGGCAGACGTCCCACATATAAAGTAGAGGAAGATGGACATGGATGTTAGCTCAGGGCCAGTCTTCCTCAGCAAAAAGAAGAGGATTGGCAGCAAATGTTAGCTCAAGGCTAATCTTCCTCAAAAAAAAAGAAAAAGAAAAGATAAAGTGGTTGAATTTTGTTTCAGGTCAGTATAGCGTAGAGAAGAGTTGAGTTACAGGAGGTGAGATGTGAGTACCAAGTGAGTTACACAAAAAAGGAAATAAAAATAGAGGAACTTAAAGCTTACCAAATTTTAAGTGTGGAAATTTGAGAGCTAAAAAGGGGAAGAGAGCTGACATTGACTTAGAAAAATGCGTTGGTTACACCCACCTTTACATCAGTTATAACCCATTTAATGTTCCTCTGGGAAATAGGCACTTGACAGGCAGAGAAACCGAGACACAGAGAGGTTAAATGATTTGTCCAAGGCCACATAATGGTAAGTGGTATAGCCAGAAATCAAACCCAGTTCTTTCTGATTCCAGGGCTGGTATATTTTCTACAACACTCTCTGTCTACTCAGGGCAACATTAGGCATAATTTCCCTCCCTGTAATACATTAGTTATAATAATAGTTACAATCAAGTATATTGCTTACATAAAGTACCTGATTTCAGATTAAATGTCCTTGTTGTCGAGTTTACAATAACATCTGTTTTTTCCTTGGTGATATCTCCAGAAGCAATCTGGAAAGTAATCGCACCAATTTTCATTTCGTATGTTCCAAACTCAGGGTTAGAGACAGCCCCGAAGATATCTGAAAAGGAAGAGATGGATGAAGGGATAGCAGGCTTCTGGAGGAGAAAAAACATTATGGGGCCCTATTCTCTCCCCAGTCCTCTTTCTTCCCCC
Source organism: Equus quagga (assembly GCF_021613505.1). Classification (NCBI taxonomy): domain Eukaryota; kingdom Metazoa; phylum Chordata; class Mammalia; order Perissodactyla; family Equidae; genus Equus; species Equus quagga. The sequence goes on along the minus strand of NW_025793428.1, from coordinate 1,729 downwards.
ACATAAACCCAAACATTACCATGTCTCCTAGCCTGTTAAACGGCTGGCTTTTCTTTTTTAAGGGAATTAGAAAAGAATGCTTTGTGGCAGTAGCAGTATCTATATTTTCTCAGTTAAATAGGGTGACGCAGAAACATCAGATTGGACCATCTGTCTGTTTGCGAAAGTTGCTGCCGTGTCACAGAAAGGAGTGAGGAGGAAGGAGAGACTGCAGACCGCACTCCCATTTCATCTCTGGGAGATTCTCTTTTTTTCTAGCTTTTACTGACAAATAAAAATTGTATATATTTAAGGTGTACAATGTGATGCTTTGATATACATATTCATTGCGAAATGATTACCACAATCGAGCTAATTAACACACACATCACCTCACATAGTTACCTTTGTGTGTGTGTGTGTGTGTGTGTGTGGTGAGAACACTTGAGATCTACTCTCAGCAAATTTCAAGGATACAGTGCTTTGTTATGAACTAGAGTCCCCTTGCTGTATATTAGGTCTCAGAATTTATTCATCTTACAACTGAAATGTTGTGCTCCTGGGAGATTCTTTTACGACCATTTTACAAAAAGGAAAATGGTCTCAGAGTGGCCAAAGCATTTGTCCAATGTGAAACAAGGGCTCACTAACTGGAGATGTGAGCTCTTCCTGCCATTTCACATCCTGCTGGGGTGGCGATACTAAGGCTGCTCAGAGGAAATTCCCTAAAACATGTTGGAATATTACTGTACACTCTACACTCTAGGGCTTCACAAGTTAGATGTGCCATTTCTACCTGTCCCTTAAACTCTTTAGCTCTCTCTTTCCACATTTATACAGTAGCAACAGAACCACCTGCCCATGGGCTATTGTATGAGTTAAACAATATAACATATATGAAAGCTATCAGTACTGTTTACTGTGCTAGGCATATTTTAGTTATCTTTTATTATCATATATTAGAACTCTGGCCTCATTACCAACAACTTGGTTCACATCAATAAGGTTTGTTCTTTGTGAGCCCAGACAATGGAACAGGCTCTGACACCTCCTCCATCACTGATTTGGTCTTCATATGAATTTGTCTCTTTCTATTGGACTCCATCTAACAATGAATGCGTGGCTACCATGTTGTGTTCTGATATGGCTGGCCTGATGAGGCCAAAGACACAGGTAAGAATCTTTCATAAAGAGGAGCTTGAATAGTTTTCCCACCTCAGCCATCCATGAAGGGGTGGGGAAAGTGAGTCTCAACTGGATGCCAACTCAGAAACGGGCCCCAGAAACAATGAGCAGGAACGCCAGAGTCTAATTTCACTAGGAGAGGGCAGATGTTTTCACACAGACTTCTGAGGGAATGTCCCAAGCTAGTGAAGACAGAGGACTGCATAAGACCCCTGAGGCAGAGAGTAAGCTAAGTTTTGTAAGCCCAGTTGTCTAGAGTCATGGACCTTTGGGATGTATTCCTTTTATTATTCCATGGACTTCGCTGGAGTCCTATCCAGGCTCTAAATATGCCAGCCTGTTCTGAGACTGTGTGCAATACATATGGGCACCACTATTTCAAAAGAACAGACAGTTAACATCAGTAAGTGATTCCCAACAAGGAGAAGGTGAACCTGGAAGGAAAAAGGGCCAAAACTCTGACGTCCAGCCACCCTTACTCATGTGGACAGTCTCCCTTCTGTACCAACTTCTGACCACCTACATTTAATTCTATTTAAGGAGAAGATGGCTTCCCTTACCCCAA
>NW_025793427.1:0-2227 GCF_021613505.1 Equus quagga | reverse complement strand
GTGTATAATCTTTTTAATGTACTGCTGTAATCGGTTTGCCAAAATTTTGTTGAGGACTTTTGCGTCTATGTTCATCAGTGATATTGGCCTGTAGTTTTCCATCTTTGTGTTGTCCTTGTCCGGTTTTGGGATCAGGGTGATGTTGGCTTCATAGAATGTGTTATGGAGTGCTCTATCATCCTCAATTTTCTGGAATAGTTTGAGAAGGATAGGTATTAAATCTTCTTTGAATGTTTGGTAGAATTCTCCAGAGAAGCCGTCTGGTCCTGGACTTTTATTTTTGGGGAGGTTTTTGATTACTATTTTAATTTCTTTACTTGTGATTGATCTGTTCAGATTCTCTCTTTCTTCCTGCTTCAGTTTTAGGAGGTTGTAAGAGTCTAAGAATTTATCCATTTCTTCTAGGTTGTTCAGTTTGTTGGCATAGAGTTTTTCATAGTATTCTCTTATGATCTTTTGTATTTCTGTGGTGTCCATTGTGATCTCTCCTCTCTCATTTCTAATTTTATTTATTTGAGTCTTTTCTCTTTTTTTCTTAGTGAGTCTGGCTAAGGGTTTGCCAATTTTCTTTATTTTTTCAAAGAACCAACTCTTTGTTTCATTGATCCTTTCTATTGTTATTTTTTTGTTTCAATTTCATTTATTTCCACTGTAATTTTTTTTTTTAAAGATTTTATTATTTTCCTTTTTCTCCCCAAAGCCCCCCGGTACATAGTTGTATATTTCGTTGTGGGTCCTTCTAGTTGTGGCATGTGGGACGCTGCCTCAGCGTGGTCTGATGAGCAGTGCCATGTCCGCGCCCAGGATTCGAACCAACGAAACACTGGGCCGCCTGCAGCGGAGCGCGCGAACTTAACCACTCGGCCACGGGGCCAGCCCCATATTTCCACTGTAATTTTTATTATTTCCCTCCTTCTACTGACGTTGGACTTTGTTTGTTCTTCTTTTTCTAATTCTGTTAGGTGTCATTTGAGATTGCTTATCTGAGATTTTTCTTGTTTATTGAGGTGAGCCTGTATTGCAATGAATTTCCCTCTTAGGACTGCTTTTGCTGTGTCCCAAATGAGTTGGTATGGCATGTTTTAATTTTCACTTGTCTCCAGATAGTATTTGATTTCTTCAATAATCCATTGTTTGTTCAGTAGCACGTTGTTTAGTCTCCACATTTTTGCCCCTTTCCCAGCTTTATTCTTGTAGTTCATTTCTAGTTTCATAGCATTATGATCGTAAAGCATGCTTCCTATTATTTCAACCCTCTTGAATTTATTGATGCTTGCTTTGTTTCCCAAGATATGGGCTATCCTTGAGAATGTTCCATGCGCACTTGAGAAGAATGTGTAACCTGCTGTTTTTGGATGGAGTGTTCTATATATATTAAGTCCATCTGGTCTAATTTTTCATTTAATTCTATAATTTCCTTGTTGATTTTCTGTCTGGATGATCTATCAATTGGTGTTAATGGGGTGTTGAGGCCCCCTACTGTTATTGTATTGTTGTTGATGTCTCCTTTCAGTTTTGTTCATAGTTGCTTTACATATTTTGGTGCTCCTGTGTTGGGTGCATATATATTTATAAGTGTTATGTTATCTTGGTGGAGTATCCCTTTTATCATTGTAAACTGCCCCTCTTTGTCTCTCTTTATCTGTTTTGCTTTGAAGTCTACTTTGTCTGATATAAGTATGGCGACACCTGCTTTCTTATGTTCATTATTAGCTTGGAGTATAGTCTTCCATCCCTTCACTCTGAGTCTGTGTTTGTCTTGGGGCTGAGGTGTGTTTCCTGGAGGCAGCATATTTTTGGGTCTTGTTCTTTAATCCATCCTGCCACTCTGTGTCTTTTGACTGGAGAGTTCAATCCATTTACATTTAGAGTGATTATTGAAATGTGGGGGTGTAACGCTGCCATTTTATTGCTTGTTTTCCAGTTCTCCTGCATTTCCTTTGTTTCCTATCCCATGATTTTTGGACTACCAATTCAGGTAGGTAGATTTCTATATTGGCTTTCTTTTTATTTGTAATTTGTGTCTTTATTCTTGTTATTTGTTTAGTGCTTACCATGTAGTTTGTACAAAACATCTCATAGATGAGATAGTCCATTATCTGATAGCCTCTTATTTCCTTAGATTAAGCCATTCCATCCCTTTCCTATTCCCCTTCTAGGTTGTTATTGTCAGATTTTTTTTCTTCCTTCTTGTGTTGTGAGTTTGTGGTTAAAATGACAAGATTAT
>NW_025793426.1:0-1049 GCF_021613505.1 Equus quagga | reverse complement strand
TTAATTCATTTCAGGTGGTGCGTGTGCCAGGTGGCACATCATGGTCTACTCTCGTTGTGTTCCATGTGGCTGTGCAGGCTTCCCAGCACCGTTTCTTGGAGAGACTCTCCTTTGTCCACTGTCTCCTCTTGGCTCCCTGGTCGCAAATGGGCTGTCCATGTATGTTTGAGCTGGGTTCTGGGCTCTCGATTCTGTGGCATGGGTCTGGGTGCCTGTTTTTGGGCCCTGACTGTGCCGTTTCGGTACCTAGCACTTCGTCCTCTATGTTGAAATCAGAAAGTGTGATACGTCCTGCTTTGTTCGTTTTCCTGAGGATTCCTTGGCCTATTCAGTGTCTCTTGTTGCTGGCCAGAAACTTTAGGATTCTCTCTTCTATCTCTCTGGCTAATATGGTTGCAACTTTGACTGGGATTGCATGGAATCCAGAGATTCCTTTCTTTGCTATGGACGTTCAAGTGTGTTCATTCTTCCATTCCTAGGTCCCGGAATATCCACCTTTTTCCTTGTGTCGTCTTGAATTTCTTTCCCCAAACGTTTGCTAGTTTTCGATTGACATAGCTTTCACCTGTTTTGCTAAGGTTCTTCATAGTGATCTTCTTCTCCGTACTGGGAAGCTGTGTTTTTTTTGTTTGTTTGTTTGTGTTTAGCTTCCGTTTTTCTATTCTTTGCAACTGGTAATTGCTTCTGTTTTGGCAGAAGTGCATCGCTGTGCTCACATCTGCTGGCATTGCTCCTGTATTTGCTGTGGAAGTCTGGCCCTATCTAACGTCCCTTCCCATCTGCCTCTACACCCCCTCGGATGCCTGCCCCGGAATGACTGAAGCAGTGGTGAGGATGCTCTCCCCCAGGATTCCACCCGGCCCACCCTGGGCTACCGACCCAGAAGCTGCGGACCTCACCACTGCACCACGGGCCGGCCCCTTTCATGCTCCATTGGCAACCTGCAGTTGAGTTCAATTGGTCTTCAATATGCTGCTTGACCCCAACTCTGGCACTGTGTAGATGAGGCCAGGTTGTTTGTCGGGGCCACTGTGACGTCAGAGGATTGG
>NW_025793425.1:0-9900 GCF_021613505.1 Equus quagga | reverse complement strand
AATTACAGGTAGGTCTGTTGTCCAAGGGACACATTCTTATACGCCAGATGATGCAAAACATAGGTCTATTAAGACTAATTGTCTTTAGGCTTAAGTGGACAGTGGAGTTAACATGGTTTCATATCATGGTTTGTTTCATAAGATGACAGAGTAATAATTCATGTCTAATTCACAGGAATAGAGACTCAAACTCCTCCTGCCTCCTTCCTGGATCTCAGGGCAGGCAGACCCAGGTACAAATGTATGATCATCAGATGGCCCAGCCTGACAGCCAGTGGCTCAAGGTCAGCAGGTCTGTGTGGTCCTCCTCCTCCTTAAGACATCATCTTCCCATTATCTAAACCTGCAGCTCACAAGGGAGCAGTAATTCCTGAGGAGGTATGAAATCTGGAACCACTGAGGCCCAAGGAGACAACCCCAGGAAGGAGCACAAATGAGAAGAGAAAATGAAGAAGCATTGGGGCCAGCCTGGTGGTGCAGCGGTTAAGTTTGCACATTCCGCTTTGGTGGCCTGGGGTTTGCGGGTTCAGATCCTGGGTGTGGTCCTACACACTGCTTGTCAAGCCATGCTGTGGCAGGCATCCCACATATAAAGTAGAAGTTGGGCATGGATGTTAGCTCAGGGCCAGTCTTCCTCAGCAAAAAGAGGAGGATTGGCAGCAGATGTTAGCTCAGAGCTAATCTTCCTCAAAAAAACTAAACAAAACAAAGAAGCATTTTCACAGTCACTCCTGCCTGTATTCCCTTGGCCAAAATTCATTAGCATGGTAGCAAATTAAGTGTAAGGGAAGCTAGGACATGCCTGTCCTCCTGGATGTCCAGAAAGAGGAAACAGTGTAGGGGCACTAGCCTGCATGCCCTTCAGAGCCATGTGTCCTTGAGGCCCCTTGTGTGGGCTATGTGCCAGCACTCATGATGATAACAGTCCTGGGCTTGGCCAATTCAGGTGGGAGATTTAGCACAAAAACCCTCGGTGAAGGAACATGGAGGCCCTTGCAGGGAGCTCTCATCCTTGCAATGCAGGTCATACAAAGACAATCCCCCTTGACAAGCACGCAGCCTTTGTTCCTCTGCCTGCTTAAATAAACTTCTCTCAGGGGGCAGAAGCAGTGTGCAAATCTATGTCCAGCCAGCTGCCCATGGATTTTCCCTGTACGTGAATCCCAATAAATCTATATGTTTCACCCACCATCTCCAGGTCATTGCTTAGGTGTCTTGGCACGATACCCAGCTGTCTTAGCCCTGCTGGGCATGCAGCCAAACATAGTATTGGTGAGCACCTAGTCAGTTGTTAGCACAGTCCATCGATTTGATCACCAGATGCCCATTTTATTATTCATCATCTACATTCCACTCTTATACCTTGTTAATGTGACAATGAAAACCGTATCCATTCACTGACTGCATGTTAATGTTAGGATCTCTGGGTGATGTCATCAGCAACTCAGGTCAAATTATTGTTTCTCAAAGCCCAAGAAGCTATATATATATATATATATATATATATATATATATATATATATATACACACACATACACACACACACACATCCCCACTGACACTCAATATAAAGTTATGTGTCAGGGCCACACTGGAAGGACATACTGAAACTGTTGAAGAAATAACTGCCAACAGGTTTCTATACACAACAAATGCATCTTTGAAGAAAGAGTATAAAATAAGACTATTTAAGACCAAAAATGAGAAATTTGATGGACAAAAATAAACACCACAAATAGCACTTTAAGGATTCTGTTGAAGGTTGAGGAAAAGTGATCCCAGGTGACTGGTCTGTGACAATAGCAGAAATTAGGATTGTGAGAGGGGTGTGTTTGTAGAATAATACAATCACTCGTTATCTGTGTAAAACATTAATATTTCATTTTTGGAGACAGAATGATGGAATTACCCTGCATATCTTCAATAGCGCATAAACTGAGACGAGCAAATTAATGTTTAAATTTTGTATATTTTCCAGAAGGAGAACAAAGATATTAATAACTTTATACTTTAATGTGTTAAGTAAGTGTTGTCATGTCCAGCTTACACACTAATGGAAGAGAATCAGAGTATATAGTCTAGAGATTTGAAGAAGGAAAACTGAAATATAAAGAAATAATCAATAGAAAGTCTTTAAAAAGGAATTTACAGAACCAGTGAAGCAGAGAAAAGCATGCACCCACCCAGGGAGGATGTATCGAAACCCAAATATATCAGTTATCTCATGACACGAGTATGGAGGAAATGCTCACATTAGCAGTCAGTGATAGTTTTTTTAATGAAGTAACATTGGTTTAGTAATTTTTGATATATTAAAAATATGCAACAGTAGTATGGATACAAGAGACACGTCTAAAAATATAACATTATGGAAATATATCAGATAGGTTTTGGAAAACATACCTGTTAGAATTATTTTGAAAATAACACATGAAAACGTGAAATATGTATTTACATCAGAAAAAAAATTTTAAAGAGAAAGCATCGCCAAACAGGTAATACTATTCTAAAACAGGTATGTAATTTATAACACAGACTCAAATTACATAAAGGAAGAACTTTAGAATAAGAAGGATAAAGATATAAATCCATGAATATATCAGGCATTTTTACATCAGCAGTATAAGCAATTAGTAGAAACAGCCAATATCAAAGTGTTAAAGTTCTAGTGGATTCACACACCAAGTTTGATAAATCAGGCCTGACAGATAAATATCCATACAAATACAGAATGTTCACATTTAGTACAAACTGGATATTTACAAAACTGTCCATATCTATGACCATAAAAAGCATCTTCAATTTAATAGAATGAAATAAGACAAAGAATGCTATCAAGACATCAACAACAGAGATTAATGTAAAATATTTAAAAATGTGTTTGTAATTAAGTTATAGAATACTAACCCATGCATCACAAAAATAAAGACAAAAAATGTAAATTATTTTTTGCCAAATAATGACACCCCCTTATATGTTTTAGAGATGTGTTTAATAAAATTCTACAGGGACATTAATAACTTTAAATATATACATATAATATATTTTAAAAGGATAATTAGCAAGTGACACATTCACCTGAAAAATACTAAAAAAAAAAAAACCAAAGTAGAGAAAAGCACACTGATTCCATTCATATAAATTTCAAAATAAGGCAAAAAAAGTATCTATTATTGGTGATACATATATAAGGGGTCAAACTATGAATTAAAAAAGAGAGAATGAGTGAAACAAAATTCTGGATGAAGGATTCCTCTGAAGTGAAAATGGAGTTTGCCATCTGTGAGGTTCCTAAAGGAACTCTCATCTTGCTCTGCTCTTTGTATTCTGTGGGGTGCACATTGCTATTTTATTTCTCTTTTTTCTATCTGTGTAATTTCAATAAGATAACGTGGACAAGTCTTAAGTGCATGGCTTGATAGACATTTGTGTGTTAACACCCATATAAACCCCACCGATACAACGTCACAGAACATTCCCAACAGCCCTGTACAAAGGTGACCATTGTTCTGTCCTTTCTCGCCATGGTGTTTAACTTTTCTACAGAACTCTACAGTATGTACTGCTTTGTCCCTGACTCACATCCTTGTCATTCAATGTCTTTTTCTGTAAGATCCATCCACGTGGTTTCATGAAGCAGCAGTTTTTATTGCTGTTTTCTTCCATTTTGTGACCAAGTCATCGCTTGTTTAGGCATGTTCCCAGAGATGCCTATGTGGGCTGTTTCACGTTCTTGGTTATTTCAGTACAGTTGCTATAAACCTTCACGGATATATATTTTGGAGGAAAAAAAATGCCCTCATTGCTAATGGCTATACACTCAGAATTGGATTTGCTTGGTTATAATATATAAATACATTGGAATTTAGTACAAACCTTGACACATAAAAGAGTTACAGCAAAAATTGATGAAAACATTCTGTGAGAATCAATTGGCTATGTGGTGCTCACGACATAGACCATTGTATATATTATTATCATTTGTAAATTGTGTGCTACACATCCTTTATGTCAGCAAAATTTGTAGTGAACTTATGTAATCTATATGTACTTTTTTCTCAAGAGCAGACAGCAAACATTTATCACCACATTCCTGTGGGTACAGATTGCATTGTCTGCACTGGGGAACATCTCTGTGATTGTGTGTGTTTGTGAGCAAGTGAGATCTTGTGTGCATGTCTCTCTCTGGATGGCCGGATCTCTATGTGGGGGACCATCTGTACATCTGTCTCTGTCAGTGTGGCTGTATACATGTGTCTACCTCACTCTCAATGCACCTGTCTTTGTTGTCCTCACGTTCTCCTGTGTTCCCCCTTTGTCTCTCCAGGAGCTTTTCTGTGAATGTCTCCATACTCTTCTGCACATGCCCCAGTGCATACCTGTGTGGCTGCATGTACATGTTTGTGCCAATGGGTGCATCTGCCTGTGGCCCACGCATGTCCCTGTGACTACTGCTGTTGATGTGTGTGACTTGTGTGTATAGGTGACTGGGTGTCCTTCTACGTCTGTGTCTATCCATCTTCGTGGGTGTATGTGTCTTCAGTCGATATAAATTACCCTCTCTACTCTTGTGTCTGTCTGAGATGGGAGGGGTTGATTGGAAGGGGAAAGAGGAGCTCAGGGGCCTCCTGGGGGCCGGGCCACAGTATTCTCAGGAGCTGCTCTGGCACTCACCTCTAAGCTCTGGGATTCTCCTGTTGAATATTAGGTCACTCTGTGACCATGCTCAAGTGAGACCAAGACCGCCCTATCATCACGTCAGAGCACAGACGAAAACAAGAACCTGTGCAAACCACAGAAGTGACCAGATAGCCCCCTCTCTGGGGTAACATGAGTGATGGCTACGTCTCCTACCAGCTGCCGCTTTAGGGCTGCTTCCTTCCCCTGCCTTGTAGAGGATACACTTTGGGATTTCTGATTATAGAATAATCCTGCTTCCCGACACCATCCAATTCAGACCAAAGCTCCATTGCTTTAAAACCTTCTCCAAATCACTGAACACCCAGAGTTCTAACATCCTCTTACCGAGCGCCCCACATTTCCTCGGGTGTGTGGTACCCCACATGGCACGCAAGGCACTGATAAACCTCACTGTTCCACTACAGCTGTCGGGGTGTTCCTGGTGCCAGAGGGCACTGGCGCCACAGATCTGCACACCTGAATGCTCCCCTGGACATCAACATTTCCTCTTAGACGTCTGGTAGACCTCTCAAACTGAATGAGCACAAAACCCAATTTCTCATCTCGCCCTGCCCTGCTCCATCTCACTGCCCACCACTCTCCCCACTACAGCCCCAGTGGCCTTCCTCTGGTTCCTGCACCGACCACGCTCTCATCAGTCTCTGCACCTTGACACACGCTGTTACCTTTGCTGGAGATGTCCTCCAACTCTGACCCTGCCTGGAGATCCCGCATCCTTCAGAGGGCTGCATGATACTACATCTTGCTTTTGTCTGCTCTGCTTTCTGTGCCTTAATTCAATGTTCATCTTCTCATTTTCCACACAAAGACACGGAACTTCAGGGATAAGTGACACGACCAAGGTCACGTGGCTGGGGATGGCCCAGTGCAGACAGGCTGGAATCCCAATCACTCCCAACTCCAAGCTCTCAGCCGCTACGTCACTCTGCCCCCTCCACACCTCGCCTCACATCCCTACATTTCAATCCTTCTGTCTTCTGTATTGCCAGGGTCACCAGACACATTTCTGTCAAAGCAACAATTACTTTATTGCTAGTGCTTCATTTAACATGTTCTCCACATGAGACAAACTCAAGAGCAGGGCCCACATCTCAGTCACCCATGTGTCTCAACTCCTCATGGTATGCCATGGGAACGAAGGACGGGATCTCATCCCTCTTGCCCAAATGGTGGCAAACTCATAGCTGGCCCCTCTGACTGAACATGGAAGTGAAGACCAGATGGTGAGACATGGGACATGTCGGAACAAACCCAAGTCCTTCATCCTCCGGATGGCATGTCACATGGCTTTGGGACAAATGTAGGCCCAGGGCTCTGAATGTGCTGTGTTATACTGAAGAGCTCCCAGGTGTGGTAAGAAATGTCCTCTGTAGCAAAGGGTTTCATCGACCCTTACAGACCCAGGAGCTCAGCTACAAGTAAGCCACAGTCACTGCACAGACAAGCCCTCCTGAGAGAGGATAAAGGAGGGAGGAGTACTTGAGAGGAAACTCTTTTTCCCAAATAGAAAACTGTGTGTGCTGTCATTAAAAAATTATAAGTATTGTGACTACTTACTCATTAAGAAGTACATGCAAGATAACGAAATGTAGTAAAGCACCACAGAATGCTTTCAGTCCACAACAGTGATGCAAAACTACACCTGTGCTCATTGACAAAACTCTGAGGAGGGCTCAAAGTGAGGCTGTGATTATATTAAAAAAATGCACAATGTATTTTTTAACAGGTGGTAACAACGATCATCACACGTAGTTCAGCATTTACCCTCAAGGACAATCCCAGAAGGGATTTTCCAAAGCACCCTGCATTTATTTATTTGGAAATGAGGTCATGGGGGTAAACGTGAAACCCACACGGAGCTGCACCTTCACATGATCTTCATGCCCCTGGTGAGTCCTGACCACTTGTCTTTATAGTGACACCTGACACAGTCTCATCAGAGTAAACAACGAGATTCCTTATCCACGATTGTTTTGTGGAGTTTATCATGAATTTTAACTTGAATGTGTTTTACTGTTTGTTTGAGCCCTAACTCAACCCCTAGAAAACTTCTGAGGTAGACTTGGAGAAGACTCTCAAGTGAAGACTAAAACATGTGAAAAACCCAGTCAGAGGAAAGAATTAGGATTCACCAGGGAAGACCGCACAGCTACACGATCACCATCACGCCTCAGAGAAAATACAGAAAAAATAAACATGTACATTGGGATTAAGAAAAAGTGAGCGTGGTGGATGTTTAAAATAACACAAAGAAATGACTTGCTGGTTTTTTTAAATTTAATTGAAAATTAAATTTTCTCTCTCACCACTTATCTAACATAGTACTAGAAGTCCTAGCCAGAGCAATCACATAAGACAAAGAAAGAAAAGCCATCAAATTGGAAAGAAAAAAGTAAAATTGTCATTATTTGCAGATATGACCTTATATATTGAAAAATCCCAATGACTTAAACTAAAAAACCAGTGGATCTAATCAATGACTTCAGTGAAGTTGCAGGATATAAAATCAATACACACAAAATCAGTTGCATTTCTACACACTAACAATGAAGCATCTGAAAAAGAAATGAAACTATCCCATTCAAAGTAGCATCCAAAACAACAAAAGACCTAGGAATAAACTTAACCAGAGGTGAAAGATCTGTACAATGAAAACTATAAGACTTTGTTGAAAGAAACTGAAGACACAAATAAGTGGAAAGATATCTTGTGTTCATGGATCAAGAATTAATATCGTTAATATGTCCATACTACCCAAAGCCATCTAGAGATTCAACACAATCCCTATCAAAATTCCAATGGCATTTTTCACAGGAATAGAAAAAACAGTCGTAAATTTGTATGGAACAACAAAAGACCCCTAAATCGCCAAAGCAGTCATGAGAAAGAAGAGTAAAACCAGAAGCATCACACTTCCTGATTTCATACTACAAAGCTATGGTAATGAAACCAGTACGGTAGTGGCATAAAAATAGAGACCAAGGAAGAGAAGAGAGAGCCCAGAATTAAATCCCTACATATCCGGTCAACTAATATTGGACAAGGGAGCCAAGAATATCCAATGGGGAAAGGATAGTCTCTTCAACAAGCAGTGCTGGGAAAATTGGATAACCCACGCAGAAAAATGAAATTGGACCCCTATCTTATACCGCTCATGAAAATTAACTTGAAAATCAAAGTCTTAAACATAAGACCTGATACCACAGAATGCCTAGAAAAAAACTTAGTGAAGAAGCTCTGTGACACTGGTTTTGGCAACTATTTTTTGGATATTACACCAAAAGCACAAACAACAAAAGAAAAAAGCATCAAGTGGGACATCAAACTGAAAAGCTTCTGCACAGCAAAGGATACAATTAACAAAATAAAAAGGCAACCTATGGCACGGGAGAGAATATTTGCACACCATGTATCAGATAAAGGGTTAATATCCAAAATTTACAAAGAACTTGTACAACTCAATAAAAAAAAATCCAATTAAAACATGGGCAGAGGAGAGGCTGGCCCGATGGCCAAGTGGTGAAGTTCGTGCACTCCGCTTGGTCAGCCCGGGGTTCACTGGTTAGGATCCTGGGCGTGGACCTACCACCGCTCCTCAAGCCATGTTGTGGTGGCATCCCACATAGAGGAACTAGAATGACCTACAACTATGATATACACCTATGTGCTGGGGCCTGGGGGAGAAAAAGAAAAGAGGAAAATTGGCAAAAGATGTTAGCTCAGGGGCAATCTTTCTCACCAAAAAGCATACATTAAAGAAAAAAAAATGGGCAGATGAACTAAACAGACCTTTTTCCAAAGAAGACATACCAATGGCCAACAGGTACATGAAAAGGTGCTCGATATCACTAATCATCAGGGAAATGAAAATCAAAACCACAATGAGATATCACCTCACACCTGTCAGAATGGCTATCATCAAAAAGGCAAGAGATAACAAGTGTTGGTGAGAATCTGAAGAAAAGGGAATGTGAAGAAAAGAGAATGTGGAGAAATGTGTACTATTGGTGGGAATGTAAACCGGTCCAGCCACTTTGGAGAACAGTATGACGGTTCCTAAAAAAATTAAAAATATAACTATCATATGATTCAGGAATCCTACTTTGGAGTAGATGGCCAAAGGAAATGAAAACAGGATATCGAAGATATATGCACTTATGTTTATTGTGGCATTATTCACAATAGCCAAGATAGTGAAACAACCTAAGCGTCCATCAACAAATGAATGGATAAAAGAAATGTATACATATATACAATGGAATACTATTCAGCTGTGAGAAAAGAGGAAACCCTGCCATTTGTAACAACATGGATGGACTCTGAGGACATTATGCTAAGGGAGGTAAGTCAAGACAAAGAAAGGCAAATACCGTATGATCTCACTTGCATGTGGAATCTAAAAAGAAAAAAATAAAAAACTGAACTTGAAAGAAAAGTGAGTAGAACGGGGGTTACCAAAGGCTCGGGGGTAGGGGAATGGGAGAGGTGTGGTTTAAGGGTACGTACTGGCAACTAGTAAATAAATACGTTCTGGAGATCTAATACATAGTCTAGGAATTACAGACAACAAAACTGTATTACAAACATTAAACTTGCTAAGAGACTAGATCTTAAGTGTTCCCACCACTAGAAGAAATGATAATTCTGCGACACAATAGATGTATTGGCTAAGGCTACAATGGCAGTCATAGCGAATATAAATGTATCAAACCAATATGGTGTAAAGCTTAAACCGACACAATGTTATTTATCAATTATAACTCAATTTAAAAAACCAGAGTGAATAAATAATAAAATAAAAATGGAAGCCTTAAATGGTCTTAAGTGGTACAGTAGAACATACCCTTTCATGGGCACCCGTAGCTCCTTAGGTATAATTTTAGGCAATATTTTTAGTATTCTAATTGCTGTTAAGTGCTTCATAAATCAGGGCTTCACATTCACATTTATCACAGACTTATGCTCCTCAATGGTCAAGACAATGTTTTATTACAAAGAAGGATTTCAATAAATGTTTGCAGAGCTGCTGTCAAGTGTCCAGCTCTCCTGACACGGGGTGGCAGAGGTTGTGTGTCAAGTCAGGTGGAGGGCACGAGGTCCTACACTGCTCCTCTCCTGCCACCCAACAACAAACAACTGATAACAAATTGTCATGGGTTTCTCAGGGCCACCTGAAAGAGGCCCTGAATGCTGTTCTT
>NW_025793424.1:2064-2388 GCF_021613505.1 Equus quagga | reverse complement strand
TCCCTCCCTCACCTTCTTTCTCCTCTTCAATTTCCGGGTTCACCCCCCCTCGCGCCCACCGGCATCCCCCAGACTGAGGCCCTGCAGGGTCCTGGGTGGGAGCTCAGTGCGGTTGCAGGTGGTGCCCTCTAGATGTTTCTGCAATCGGAACATTTCTATGATTCAGCTGCCAGCATTAAAGTTTTAAACAACGGCCACTTTGGAAAGCCTTTCCCATCCTCCTGTCCCGGGGTTCCTCTAGGACTAAAAACACGTAGTCCACAGTGAAATGTTTGGTCCCTCCCGGCACCCTGTGGCGAATGCCTTCCTTAACTGAGCATGTAT
>NW_025793424.1:0-2054 GCF_021613505.1 Equus quagga | reverse complement strand
TGTGTTAATTTTTGTGCATGGTGTAAGATAATGGTCTGCTTTCATTCTTTTGCATGTGGCTGTTCAGTTCTCCCAACACCATTTATTGAAGAGACTTTCCTTTCTCCATTGTGTTTTCTTGGCTCTCTTATTGAAAAGTTGCTGTCCATAGATGGGCAGGTTTATTTCTGGGAGCTCAGTTCTGTCCCATTGATCTGTGTGCTGCTTTTGTGTCAGTATCATGCTGTTTTGATTACTATATCTTTGTAGTATATTTTGAAAGCGGGGCATGGGACACCTTCAGCATCTTTCTTTTTTCTCAAGATTCTTTTGGCTATTCAGGGTTTTACATTGTTCTCTATAAATTTTGGTATTCTTTGTTCTATTTCTGTAAAAAGTGTCATTGGGACTTTGATAGGGATTGCATTGAATCTGTGGATTGCTTCAGGAAGTATGGATATTATAACTATGTTAATTCTTCCAATCCATGAGCATGGAATTTCTTTGCATTTCTTTATGTCTTCTTTGATTTCTTTGAACAATGTATTATAGTTTTCACTGTCTAGGTCTTTCACCCTTTTGGTTAAATTTATTCCTAGCTATTTTATTCTTTTTGTTGCAATTGTAAATGGGATTGTATTCTTAATTTCTCTTTCTGCTATTTCATTGTTAGTGTATAGAAACACAACTGATTTTTGTCTGTTGCTCTTGGACCCTGCAGCTTTACTATATAGACGTTACTGTTTAGAACAGTTTTGTGTTGACAGATAAATTGAGCAGATAGTATAGAGTTCTCACATACCCCCGTTCTCCCTCACACAATTTCCACTATGATGGCATCTTGCATTATTGTGGTACCCTTGTTACAATTGATGAACCAATGTTGATACTTTATTATTAACTAAAGCCCATAGTTTACATTAGAGTTCATTCTTTGTGTCACACAGTTCTTTGGGGTTTGACAAATGCATCGTGTCACGAATCCACCAGCACAGTGTCATACAGAATAGTCTCACTGCTCACCAGTCCCGGTGCTTCCCTTGTCCACCCCTCCTCTCCTCCTCACAAACCCACGGCAACCACAGACCTTTCCACTGTCTCTGTGATTTTGCCTTTTCCGGAATGTCCTATAGTTGGAATCATACAGTGTGTAGACTTTTCAGACTGGCTTTGTTCACTCAACACTATGTGTTTAAGGTTCCTCCACGCCATTTACGGCCTCATGGCTCGTTTCTTTTTATTGCTGAACACCATTCCATTGTACAGATGTACCCCAGCTTGTTTATCCAGTCACCTAAGGAAGGACATCTCGGTCCCTTCCACTTTTTGACAATTATGAAGAAAGCTGCTATAAGCACTCATCTGCAGATTTTTGTAGGAACATAACTTTTCTTTTTTTTTTTTTTAAAGATTTTATTTTTTCCTTTTTCTCCCCAAAGCCCCCTGGTACATAGCTGTGTATTCTTCGTTGTGAGTTCTTCTAGTTGTGGCATGTGGGACGCTGCCTCACGTGGTCTGACGAGCAGTGCCATGTCCACGCCCAGGATTCGAACCAACGAAACACTGGGCCGCCTGCAGCAGAGCGTGCGAACTTAACCACTCGGCCACGGGGCCAGCCCCAGGAACATAACTTTTCATCTCATTTGGGGAAATACCAAGGACTGTGATTGTTGGATCAAATGTAAGAGTATGTTTAGTTTTGTAAGAAACTGCCAAACTGTCTTCTAAAGTGGCTGTGCCATTTTTGTGTTCCCATCACTAATGAATGAGAGTCCTATTGATCCACATCCTTGCCGACATTTGGTGTTATCAGTGCTTTGAATTTTAGTCATTCTAATGGGTATAGAGAGATATCTCACTGGCGTTTTAATTTGCAGTTCCCTAATGACAAATGATTTTATGCATCTTTCTGAGGTTTCTTTGCCATCTGTATTTCGTTTTTGGTGAAGTGTCTTTTTAGATCTTTTGTCCATTTTTTAATGGGGAAGTTAGCCATCTCATTGTTGAGTTTTAAGAGTTCTTTGTATGTTTAGGATACCAGTCCTTCATCAGATATGTGTTTTGCAAAGATTTTC
>NW_025793423.1:0-1717 GCF_021613505.1 Equus quagga | reverse complement strand
CCGCCTCCTCCTCGAGGGGTGAGGGGAGAGCAGTGATGACAGTCAGACGACACTGAGTCCTCAGGAGGCCCTGGGAGGCAGGTGGAGTTCTCCTCACACTTTCCAGATGAGGGGAGAGGCTGAGGGGCCTGGGCAGGCCGGAGGCCACAGAGGAGCGAGTGTTGGAGCTGGGACTGATCGAGAATCAGAGCACTCTGGAAAAGGGAGCAGCCACACACACCAGATGTCCAGGGTACAGGATCAGGGGCATGGGGGACATGTGGAAGGGAGTATGGCCTCCTTGGCCTCCTTGACCCTGTTCTTGACTTTGTAGGAAGTGGCCTCTCTTTGGAAGGCCCTGGAGATGGGCCCCTGGGGAGCCCAGGAGAGGCAGCAGCAGCAGGTGAGGGTGCATGTGGGGGAGGGTTCCATGTGTCAGAGGAGAGGGGCCTCTACCCTCAAGCTCGAGGCCTCCACCAAGAGAGGGGCCCCTCCTCCTCCAGCCCAGCTCCTGGCCACACAGAGCCTGAACCGGCTGCATTAGAAGTGAGCAGGAAGAGGCCTGGCAGGGCTGGGCCCAGGAGGGACTTGGGGTGGGGAGGGGCAGGGACCATATTCCCTGGGATTTGGCAAAAGCCGACCCTGGGAGGTGACGGGGGAGATTGATGTTCCTGGAGGGGGTTCCTGGGGGAGATTGTTGAGGGTCCTGGGCTGCTCTATGTGGGAGTCTGGCATAGGCAGGAGGCTGGGGTGAGGGTTTTGGGGGAGATTTTATGGTGGCACTTGACAGCCTCGCCTCATCCCCCCTCCCATCCTGCTGGCACAGGGTATGGTTCCCTTCCTGGGCGCATTCCTCGATTACCTGCAGCTGCTGGACACTGAGATAGAGGATTATCTGCAGGTGAGTGAGCCTGGAGTGGGGAACAGGGAACAGGATCCTGAGGTTTGGGAGGCTAGAGCCCCGCCCTGGGACCTGAGCTCTCAGCACTTGGCAAAGCTCCTCTCCTGAGAGCCTCCTGGCTGCCCCTGGGGCTGGGGCCTCAGGCACATCTTAGGGATGGGGGAAGGAAGGCTCTGCATAAGCCCCCCTCCAGGCTCCCTGGGCTGGGGGAGCTCAGAGCTGCCTGACTGCAGAGCTGCAGGAGGTGGTGTCAGTGCTGGACTGAGCCTCTCCCTCAGGCCCTGCCCCTGGGGGGGTGAAGTCAGCCCCTGAAGGTCAGGAAGCACATCTGTGGTCCAGCTGTCCCTCCCTGCACGAGGCCTCAGTCTCCCTGTCTGTCATCAGAGAGGGTTGGGCTGCAGAGTCTCTGGCCTCAGGGAGCCTGGCCCAGGTTCAGGTTCCCCTTGTGGCAGTGTCTGCCCTCTGCTGGGCCCTGGCAGTCCTGCAACCTGGGAAGGGCTGGGCTGGGGGCTAGTCATGGGCCAAGGGGGCTGTTTCTGATGGACATTGGCTGTCTGCCTTCCAGGGAAATAGGGTGAACTTCCAGAAATAGAGTGAGGTGAGCAGCTGTGCCCTCAATGTGGGGAGGGTGGGGCTGTGGCAGTCAGAGATGTCCCCTGCAAGACTTTCTCTGGCCTCATCCCTTGGGTCTTATCTTTATTAGGAGAGTTAGATACACACAGCTGGGATCCCATCACATTGGATCCTGGAATTAGTTCCTGGATGAGGAACTAGTTCAACTCAACTGTGAGAACAGGCAAGTCCTGAATGTGATGCGGGGTCAGTGAGCCGAGGAGA
>NW_025793422.1:0-1454 GCF_021613505.1 Equus quagga | reverse complement strand
GTCGTTCCAGCATGCTCAGCTTGTTATTCCAGAGTGTCCGCCAAGTTGTTATGGCGGAGCCGGCGTGTCTGGCAGGTGGTTCCGGCGAGTACTGCAGGTGTTTTCGGCGTGCTCAGCTACTGGTTCAGGGTGGTGCAGCAGGCGGTTCCGGCGTGCTCGATAGGTGGTTCAGGTGCCCCGAGCAGGTGGTTCTGGTGGGTCCCCAAGGTGGTTGTGGCATGCCCGCCACGTGGTTCTGGCACATCTTAGAGGTGGTTCCAGCATTGCCAGTGTGTGATTCTGGCGTGTCCGCCAAGTGGTTCTGGCGTACCCAGCAAGTGATTTTGGTGTGTCCGCCAGGTGGTTCCAGCTCGTCAAACAGCTGGTTCCAGCGTGCTCGGAAGGTGGTTCCGGTGTGTCAGGTAGTTGGTTCCGGTCTGTCAGGGACCTGGTTCCAGCGTATCTGGCACGTGGTTTTGGCACATCTTAGAGGTGGTTCCAGCATGCCCATCATATGATTCCGGAGTGTCTTCCAAGTGCTTCTTGTGTACCCAGAAGGTGATGTTGGCGTGTCCGGCAAGTGGTTCCGACAGGTCGAGCAGGTGGTTCTGGCGTGCTCGGCAGGTGGTTCAGACGTGTCCAGCAGGTGGTTCCGTTCTGTCCAGGAGGAGGCTCCGGCGTGTGCGGCAGGTATTCCCGGAGTGTCCGCCAAGTGGTTCTGGCGTGCTCGGCAGGTGGTTCAGGCGCGTCCAGCAAGTGGTTCCGGTCTATCCGGGAGGTGATTCCGGCGTGTCTGGCACGTGGGTCTGGCACATCTGAGAGGTGGCTCCGGCATGTCAGGCATTTGATTCTGGACTGTCTGCCAACTGGTTCTGGCCTGCCCAGCAGGTGATTTTTACATGCCCGGCTGGTGCTTCCGGGGTGCTCAGCAGGTGGTTCAGGTGCGTCTGGCAGGTGGTTCAGGTCACTCCGGGAGGTGGTTCTGGCGTGTCTGGCATGTGGTTCTGGCATGTGTGAGAGGTGGTACCGGCATGCCCGGCATGTGATTCCGGAGTGTCCGCCAAGTGGATCTGGCGTACCCAGCAGGTGATTTTGGCCTGTCTGGCATGTGGTTCCGGCGATTCGAGCAGGTTGTTCCTGCCTGATCGGGAGGTGGTTCAGGCACGTCTGGCAGGTGGTTCCGGTCAGTCCAGTGGGTGGTGCAGGCGGTTCCGGGCCATGGTTCTGGCACATCTGAGAGGTGGTTCCGGCATGCCTGGCATTTGAATGCAAAGTGTCCGCTAAGTGGTTCTGGCATACCCAGGAGGTGATTTAGGCATTTCTGGCAGGTTTTTCTGGCCTGGTCGACAGGAGGTTCAGGCACGTCTGGCAGCTGGTTCTGGTCCATCCAGGAGGTGGTTCCGGCATGCCAGTCGTGATTCCGGAGCGTCTGCCAAGTGCTTCTTGTGTACCCAGAAGGTGATGTTGGCGTGTCC
>NW_025793421.1:987-1735 GCF_021613505.1 Equus quagga | reverse complement strand
TCCAAGAAACGGTGCTGGGAAGCCTGTACAGCCACATGGAACACAACAAGTGTACACCATGATGTGCCAGCTGGCACACGCACCACCTGAAATGGATTAAAGCCCTGAATAGCACACTTGAAACAGTGAAACTTGTAGGAGAAGACCTAGGAAGAGTGCTCTTTGCCATCTGTCTCAGCCGCCTACTTGGAAGAAGCCTGTCTGGGCAAGGGAAGCAAATGAGACAAGAAACAAACGGGACCACATCAAATGCAGACGCTTCTGCCCAGTCAAGGAAACCATCGACTCAATGCAAAGACAGCACAACAACTGGGAGTGGATGTTTGCAAAGCACACATCGGACAAGGGGTGAAAAGCACAAAGATACAATCAACTCACACGTCTCTACGAGAAAAACAACAAGCCGATGAAAACCTGGGCCAAAGATGGACACAGTGATTTCTCCCAAGAAGATCTCAAGAGGGCCAACAGGTGCATGTAAACTTGTTCACCCTCATTAAGTGTGAGGCCAAGGCAAATCCAAACCGTAATGACATAGCAGCTCACTGTGGTCAGAATGGCTATAAGGAGGCAGACAGGAAACAACAAGTGTCAGAGAGGAGGTGGAGAGAAGGGAAGACTCCTGCACTGCTGGTTGCAGTGGAAACCGGTGCAGCCAATAGGCCAAGCGGTGTGGAACTGCCTCCGAAATTTAAGAATCCATGTCCCATATGATCCAGCTATTCCTCTGGGGAGCGTTTAGCCAAAG
>NW_025793421.1:424-887 GCF_021613505.1 Equus quagga | reverse complement strand
GACAAAGTCAAATACCATAGGATCTCACTTACAAGGAGAAGAAAAAACAAGCACTAACCAACAGAGCGCCCAGAGCCCAACTCAAACATACATGGACAGCCCATTTGCGAAAAGGGAGCCAGAGGAGACAGTGGACAAAGCAGAGTCTCTCCAAGAAACGGTGCTGGGAAGACTGTACAGCCACATGGAACACAACGAGAGTAGACCAGGATGTGCCACCTGGGACACGCACCACCTGAAATGGATTAAAGCCCTGAATGGCAGACTTGAAACAGTGAAACTAGTAGGAGAAGACCTAGGAAGAGTGCTCTTTGCCATCTATCTGAGCCGCCTATTTGGAAGAAGCCTGTCTGACTAGGCAGGGGCAGCAAAGGAGACAAGAAACAACGGGACCACCTCAAAAGCAGACGCTTCTGGCCCGTCAAGGAAACCATCGACTCAATGCAAAGACAGCACAACAACT
>NW_025793421.1:0-324 GCF_021613505.1 Equus quagga | reverse complement strand
TTGCGAAAAGGGAGCCAGAGGAGACAGTGGACAAAGCAGAGTCTCTCCAAGAAACGGTGCTGGGAAGACTGTACAGCCACATGGAACACAACGAGAGTAGACCAGGATGTGCCACCTGGCACACGCACCACCTGAAACGGATTAAAGCCCTGAATGGCAGACTTGAAACCGTGAAACTAGTAGGAGAAGACCTAGGAAGAGGGCTCTTTGCCATCTGTCTGAGCCGCCTATTTGGAAGAAGCCTGTCTGACTAGGAAGGGGCAGCAAAGGAGACAATAAACAAACGGGACCACCTCAAATGCAGACGCTTCTGCCCCGTCAAGG
>NW_025793420.1:0-14556 GCF_021613505.1 Equus quagga | reverse complement strand
ACATGGAATGTCTTTCCATCTCCTTATGTCGTCATCCAATTCTCTCAGAAAGGCCTTGTAATTTTCATTATATAGGTCCTTCACTTCCTTAGTTAAATTTACCCCAAGGTATTTTATTCTTTTTGTTGCGATTGTGAATGGTATTCTGTTCTTCAGTTCTTTTTCTGTTAGTTCATTATTGGAGTATAGAAATGCTACTGATTTATGCAAATTGATTTTGAACCCTGTAACTTTGCTGTAGCTGTTGATTACTTCTAAGAGTTTTCCAATGGATTCTTTGGGGTTTTCTATATATAAGATCATGTCGTCTGCAAACAGTGAGAGTTTCACTTCTTCCCTCCCTATTTGGATTCCTTTTATTCCTTTTTCTTGCCTGATTGCTCTGGCCAGGACCTCCAGTACTATGTTAAATAAGAGTGGTGATAGAGGGCATCCTTGTCTCGTTCCTGTTTTCAGGGGGATGGCGTTCAGTTTTTGCCCATTGAGTATAATGTTGGCTATAGGTTTGTCATATATGGCCTTTATTATGTTCAGGTAGTTTCCTTCTATGCCCATTTTGTTCAGAGTTTTTATCATAAATGGCTGTTGGATCTTGTCAAATGCCTTCTCTGCATCTATTGAGATGATCATGTGGTTTTATTCCTCAGTTTGTTGATGTGGTGTATCACGTTGATCGATTTGCGGGTGTTGAACCATCCCTGTGTCCCTGGTATGAATCTCACCTGATCATGATGTATGATCCTTTTGATGAATTGCTGAATTCTGGTTGCCAAAACTTTGTTTAGAATTTCTGCATCTATGTTCATCAGTGATATTGGCCTGTAGTTCTCTTTTTTCATCGTGTCCTTGTCAGGTTTTGGTATCAGCGTGATGTTGGCCTCATAGAATGTGTTAGGAAGTGTTCCATCCTCCCTAATTTTTTGGAATAGCTTGAAAAGGATAGGTATTAAATCCTCTCTGAAAGTTTGGTAGAATTCCCCAGGAAAGGCATCTAGTCCTGGGGTTTTATTCTTTGGGATGTTTTGGATTGCTGTTTCAATCTCTTTCCTTGTGATTGGTCTGTTCAAATTGTCTGCCTCTTCTTGAGTGAGCTTTGCGAGATTGTAGGAGTCCAAGATTTTATCCATTTCCTCTAGGTTATCCATTCTGTTGGCATATAGTTTTTCGTAGTATTCTCTTATAATCTGTTGTATTTCTGCAGTCTGTTGTTATTTCTCCTCGCTCATTTCTGATTTTGTTTATTTGAGCTTTCTCCTTTTTTTTCTTTTTAAGTCTGGCTAGTGGTTTGTCAATTTTATTTATCTTCTCAAAAAACCAGCTCTTTGTCACATTGATCCTTTCTACTGCCTTTTTCGTTTCAATAGTATTTATTTCTGCTCTGATTTTTATTATTTCTCTCCTTCTGCTGACTTTGGGCTTCATTTGTTCTTTTTTCTCTAGTTCAGTTAGGTGTACTTTAAGGTTGCTTATTTGGGATTTTTCTTGTTTGTTAAGATGTGCCTGTATTGTGATGAATTTTCCTCTTAATACAGCTTTTGCTGTGTCCCATGTGAGTTGGTATGGCATGCTATCATTTCATTTGTTTCCAGGTATTTTTTTATTTCTTCTTTAATTTCTTCAGTGATCCATTGCTTGTTCAGTAGTGTGTTGTTTAGTCTCCACATCTTTCTGCCTTTCTCAGCTTTTCTCTGGTAATTAATTTCTAGCCTTATAGCACTATGATCGGAGAAGATGCTTGTTATTATTTCAATTTTTTTAAATTTAAAGGCTTGCCTTGTTTCCCAACATATGGTCTATCCTTGAGAATGTTCCATGTGCACTTGAGAAGAATGTGTATTCAGCTCTTTTAGGGTGAAGTGATCTATATATGTCTATTAAGTCCAATTGTTTTAGTTTTTCATTTAGCTCCACTATTTCTTTGTTGATTTTCTGTCTGGATGATCTGTCTATTGATGTGAGTGGGGTATTGAGGTCCCCTACTATTATTGTGTTGTTTTTAACATCTTTCTTTAGGTCTGTTAATAGTTGCTTTATGAATCTTGGTGCTCCTGTGTTGGGTGCATAGATAGTTATAAGCGTTATTTCTTCTTGATGAAGTGTCCCTTTGATCATTATATATTGTCCCTCTGTGTCTCTCTTTACCTGTCTTATTTTGAAATCCACTTGGTCTGATATAAGAATTGCAACACCTGCCTTTTTTTCCTTGACATTAGCTTGAAGTATTGTCCTCCACCCCTTCACCCTGAGCCTGTGTTTGTCCTTGGGGCTGAGGTGTGTTTCTTGGAGGCAACAAATTGTTGGATCTTGTTCTTTAATCCATTTTGCCACTCTGTGTCTTTTTATTGGAGAGTTCAATCCATTCACATTGAGAGTGATTATTGATGCATGTGGACTTAATGCTGTCAATCTATCGCTCATTATCTTGTTTTCCTGTGTTTCTTTTCCTGTGTGCTTTAGCCTACCCATTTAATACTGCAATTTCTTATGCTGGGTTTCTTAGATTTTTCCTTATTTATGATTTGTGACTCTGTTCTGTATTTTAGTTTAGTGTCTACCCTGAAGTTTGTATTTAGAATCTCATGTATAATATAGTCTATTCTCTGGTGGTCTCTTACTTACTTGACCAATACTGATTTAGACCCTTTGCTCTTCCCCTCCTAAATAATTATTTTCATTTCTTATTCCAACTCGTGTTATGAATTTGTAGTTAGAGTGATAAGATCATCCTTGCTTTGGTAGTTTCCTTACCTTTACCCTAATGCTATAGTTGAATATTTGCTATCCTGTTCTGGTTCTATCCATTGGTCTCCCTAGTCTGTGGATTGTGACCCCTTTCTCCCTTTTTTCTTTTTTCAGGTATGAGAGCCTTCTTGAGGATTTCTTGTAGTGGAGGGCTTTTAGATACAAATTCCCTTAACTTTTGTTTGTCTGGAAAAGATTTAATTTCTCCCTCATATCTGAAGGAAATTCTTGCTGGATAGAGTATTCTTGGCTGAAGATTTTTATCTTTTAAAGCTTTGAATATGTCACTCCATTCTCTCCTAGCTTGTAAGGTTTCTGTAGAGAGATCTGCTAGACAGTCTGATAGGGGCTCCTTTGTAGGTTATTCTCTTCTTTTTTCTTACTTCCCTGAATATTCTTTCCTTATCTTTCCTTCTTGCCAATTTTACTACTATGTGCCTTGCAGTAGGTCTTTTTACATTGACAAATCTAGGAGATCTGAAAGCTTCCTCTATGCACATTTCTCCGTCAATCCCTAGATTTGAGAAGTTCTCTTCAATAATTTCGTTAAGCACATTTTCTGCTCCGTTTTCCTTTTCCACATTCTTGGGAATTCCTATGATCCTTAAGTTCTTACTCCTCATTGAATCCACTATCTCTCAGAGATTTTCCTCATTTTTTAAAATTCTTAGTTCTCTTTCTTCCTCTGTCTGGAGCCATTCAGCCTGTCTATCTTCAATTATGTTAATTTGCTCTTCTATGGTGTCTACACGGGCATTCAGGGAATCCATGTTCTGTTTTATCTGGTCCATTGTGTTTTTCATCTCTAGTAATTGTGTTTGATTCTTCTTCACGATTTCAATCTCTTTTGTGAAGTAACTCTAGAACTCGGCTTGTTTCTCTATCTTTCTCTCTGCCTCATTGAGTTTTTTGATTATAGCTGCTCTGAACTCATTATCACTTAGCTTACCTAATTCCAAGTCCTCAGGACTTAATTCTATGTTTTTCTTGTTTTCCTTCTGGTCTGGGGCTTTTATAAATTGCTGGATGGTAGAGGAGCGGTTTTTTCGCATGGTGGTAGAATTCAGTTGCAGTTACAGCCTGTTGCCACTATATGGGGAGGTCAAGAGCCGCGTGTTATGAGCTCTCCTCCTTGGGGCAAGATGGCTGCACCCAGTGGCTTTGCCGGAAGGGAGGGGCTGCTATTCTCGTGTGCTAATCTGGATTCACATCAGTTATGTTCGCTGGTCTCCTGAGACCCTGGGTTTATGGGGTCCCCACGAACAGAAGCTTTCCCCCCATCAGTGGGTTTCCACTGAACCAGTGGCAGGAGTCCTGGATGATCCTGTGGTTGCGCGGCCCCTCCCCCACTCCTTCCCGGACCCACACAGCAGTGATCGCAGACTCTAGGGGAGGGATCGATGTTCTCTCCTACCGTTCCACTGCCTCCGAGGCCGTCAGCAAGGTTTATGATCTCCGCCTTTGTTGTATTTTGGAGGGGAGAGAATCCCGTGTCAGCTCACCCCGCCATTTTGCTCCGCCCCTCTCATTGTTTTTTTTTTTTTAACTTGAAGTCTGCTTTGTCTGATAAAAGTATGGCAACACCTGCTTTCTTTTGTTGGCAATTAGCTTGGAGTACTGTCCTCCATCCCTTCACTCTAAGTCTATGTTTGTCTTTGGAGCCAAGGTGTGTTTCCTGGAGGCAGCATGTTGTTGGATCTTGTTTTTTAATCCATCCAGCTACTCTGTGTCTTTTGATTGGAGAATTCAATACATTGACATTTAGAGTGATTATTGTTATATGAGGGCTTAATGCTGCCATTTTCTCTCTTAGATTCCGGTTGTTCTATGTTTCCACTGTTTCTCTTCCTTTGTAGTTCTGACGGCGATTTCATTTTTTTGGTTTTCTGAGGGGAATTTCTCAGTTTTCTCTCTTTTTGTGATTTGCGGCTCTGCTCTGATTTTGTTTAGTGGTTACCATGAGGATTGTATGAAAGATCTTGTAGATGAGATAGTCCATTTTCTCAAAACCTCTTATTTCCATTAACCTAAACAGGTTCCTTCTCTTTCCTCTCCACTTCTGAGCAATTGCTGTAATAAATTGTTCTGTTTTTAATTTTGTGAGTTTGTGGCTAAGTTAAAGTGTTTATAATTACTTTTGATGTTTTCTTTCCCTTTCTCTTTTAAGCTGTAATTGAGTCTCTACCTCCCTGTTCTGGTAGAGAACTGCAGGTTTCTGATCATGTCTTTCTACTTATCTCCTTGAGCAGAGCTTTGTAGACCTTTGCCCTTTTGATGCTGATGTGATGGCATCTTTATTTCTTGTAGGGGAGTTCTAGTGGCAATGAAACAGCTGAGCTTTTGTTTATCTGGGAAAGCTTTTATTTCTCCATCGTATCTGAAGGAAAGTTTCACTTAATAGAGTATTCTTGGCTTAAAGTTTTTGTCTTTCAGTAATTTGAATATATCATTCCATTCTCTCCTAACCTGTAGGGTTTCTGCTGAGAAATCCGCTGAAAGCCTGGTAGTGTTTCCTTTGTAGGTTATTTTCTTCTGCATCGCTGCTCCTAATATTCTTTCTTTATCACAACTTTTTCTATTTTTAGTATTATATGCCTTGGAGAAGGTCTTCTAGCATTCATAAAGTTGGGCGTATGATTAGCTTCATTTATCTGTAAATCTGAAACCATCCCCAGGTTTGGGAAGTTCTCAGCAATTATTTCTTTGAACAAGCTCTCTGTTCCATTCTCCTTCTCTTATCCCTCTGGAACACCTATAATCCTTATGTTGCATTTCCTAATTGAATCACGTATTTCTCAAAGAATTCCTTCATTTTTGAAAAATCTCAATTCTGTCTCCTCCTCCACCTGTAGAATTTCTACATTTTTATCCTCAAGAAGACTGATTCTTTCCTCCATAAGATCACTTCTGTTTCTTAATGATTCTAGATTATTTCATTAATTGTGTTTTTCATATGCAGAATTTCTGCTTGATTTTTTATAGTTTCAATCTTTTTGGTGAAGAGATTCATTTTATTCCTGAGCTCCATGAATTGTCTTTCCATGTTTTCTTGTAAGTCATTAAGTTTCCTTATGACAGCTATTTTAAATTCTCTGCTGTTTAGGTTGTATATTTCTGTGTCTTCAGTGTTGGTTTCTGGAGAATTGTCATTTTCCTTCTGGTCTGAGTTGTTGCTGCAGTTTCTCATGGTGCTTTATGAGCAAAGCTTTGGTTGGGGCATTTGTGTTATTCTTAGGACATAGATTCTCCCTGTTACCACTAGGTAGGAATGGGAGTAGCGTTTCTGGCCCCACCCCATCTGCTGGAAGCTGTGGGGGTATTGTGGGTGCTTGCCCTAGCCTGAGCAGTGTTCAGGCATTTGTGTGGACTGTCCTTGGTGGGCAGGTATTCCTCGCTTGGCTAGGGCCACTCTTTGCCACCTCAGGGGCACTCTGAGCTTGCCCTACCCCCAGAATGTGATCACCAGCAGTCTAAAAGCTGCCACTGCCTCATCCACCAGCCACGCTGGACTTGTTCACTCTTTGGGGGCTCAGCATGACTGTGAGCACTGGTGCACACCTGAGTAGCATTTGTTCCAGCACTTAGATCTGCTATGGACTCTGTTTATGGTCCAGTCCGTGGCCCATGGGGCCTCTGTGCTTAGTGGGCTGGGTCTCCTCGCTGGGACCCTAGCTGGGGCTGAGGTCGCTCCTTGACAGCACAGTGGTGCCATGGGCTCCCCCTCCCTGCTGGGAAAGTGAGCCTGAGGGGGTTCGAATCTGCCACACCTATTCCTGCAGCTACCTGGGATTCAGTCCCTCTTTGGGGGCTCAGCAGGACTGTGAGTGCTGGCACACACCTGGGTAGCATTTGTTCCAGCACTAGGTCTGCTATGGACTCTTTTTACAGTCTGTTCCTGCTTGGTGGGCAGGGTTTCCTCGCCGGGACTTGAGCTATGGCTGCTCTTTGATGGCACAGTGGCATGGTGGGATCCTCCTTCCAGCTGGGAGAGCTACAGGAGCGCTGTCTCAGGGTTACTGCCACCTCCTCCTATGTCGCCCCAATGCATGTTCCCACTTTCCAGGTGTTTGCACCAGGTTGGAAAGCGTTCGAGTATGTGCACCAGGCTATCAGGGGAGAGCAGGGCATGGTCACCTATCTCTGCCACTTCCCAGGGGGCCTGTCCTTCCACCCTCGGATGCATAGCTGCATGTGTCTCTCTCGTGTCCTGTTGTGCTGTGTGGACTTTCTCTGTTGTTCAGTGAATGCCCATTTAGTTGTAGTTCAAAAGGGGGAGAGACAAATGGAACAGCTCACCCTGCCATGTTGCTGACATCACTCCTACATCCAAATTTCAACAATGTTTTATTTAAGGTTGTATGATTGCAGATGCTTTGATTTTTCTTGAGTTTAATTGTATTTTCTTCTTTCCTGCTTGTCTTTATTCACTGATTTTAATGCATGAACTAGTATTTCTAAAATGAACATGTAAAGAAGAAAATTCTTTTAAGGATTACATACCTTGCTGCATGGAATAAATATAACAAATGTGAACTCAGAGAAGGAAGTAGTGTGAAGAAATGGGTATTTCCTTACGTAGCTGCATGAAAATTAATTTGTGTCACCTCAGGAAAGACTTTTTATCAGTAATGCATAGAATCTTATCAATAAGAACATTCTTGCACATCAAGTTCCAGATGTAAAGATATTTGTATTCTTGTGTGACTACCTAGCACACTGTCTCAAAAGGGTAATTAGGATTACAATTGATCCTGAGGAGCCTTGTGGAAATATTAACTTTGTGATTTAATGAGATATCCAAATGGAGATGTCAAGTAGTAACCAGTTGGACATATGAGGTTAAGACCTCTGGATCCTTCGGAGGATGGCCATCAAATGCCCTGGCCTGTAAGGACACGATGGGTTTATGCTCTGATGTTTGCTTTTTTCAAGTCGGTGATTGAGAAGAGTTTCAAATTGATCAGGTTTATGAATCCTCTGATGTTTGCCTGCTTATGGTTTTGTTCCTGTTTGTCTCAAACATCCTCCTGTTCCTTCTTTCTGATCGAGCAACTAACCCCTCTGTAGCACAAAAAGAGCCTTTGGAGTTTCATCTCCCTTTACTACACATTCAACACAACCCAGAACACCTAAACTATGACCCAGAGTGGTATGCACAGGACTCTTTGACACCTATCTTGGCACAGAATGTTCCAAGAAATAATGTCCCAATATTTTGTTAACAACTCACTAACTCTGATTTCTTCATGCTTAATTCAATGACATCATTTGGTATACGTTAACAAAAAGACACCACTAACGGATGGAACTTTTACAAACAGTAAATTCATCAGTCTGGAGGAGTAGGTGCTTTTGAAGATCAGTTTATCCAATGATACATGAATGCCATCTTTCACAGACAGCTGCTGTCAATTCTTGGATGTAACACATTGCAGTATACACTCTCTTTGCAAATACACAGGTTAATTCATCTTCGTCTTCTCCCTTTTATTTCTTTTAATACACTTCAACAATGAGCTCACATAAACTGATTCTGATATATCCGTACAATGTAATAGTACTCAGCAATAAAGGAAAAAACTGCCAAAACACACAACAACATGTATGAATCTCAAAAACCTTTTGCTGGGTGGAAATAGACAAACACAAAAGAGGACATACTGTAGGATACCATGTCCATAAAGTTCTAGAAATAGAAAAACGAATCTATAGGAAGAGAAAGCAGACCAGAGTTTGACTGTGAAGGATTGGGGGAGAGATGGATTGGGAAGAGACATGAGGAAATGTCTGGAGTGAGGATAATGTTCTGTATATTGATAAAGCTTTGGGATATACAGATGCATGCAAATGTCAAAACTCAGCGAATGGGGCAGTTAGGGTTTGTGCATTTTGCTCTATGTAATTATTTCTTCAAAAGTAAAAAAGGATCCATTAACAAATATTGTACTCCAGTTAATCATTTGCGTGCTGAATTATCTAGTGTTGGAAAGTGCTGTTGCTTATGGCTTACTTTACAATGCCTCCAAAAACTACTATGAATTGCTGGATGGATAATGGGTGGACACTGAGATATATATGTGATAATGGAAGAATAGAAAACTGCTAATATTGTAGTCTGTCAGTTGTGGCTATATGGTTTTTCACTGTACAATCTGGTTGACTTTTCTGGATGTTTGATGGGCTTCATAACAAAATATTAGGAAAAATGGAATCATACTGAGCACAAATTTGTACCCTACTTTGTGCACCTTCAGTTATAGCTTGAACATCACTCGACATCATTTGATATGGAGCCATATGCTCACATTTTATAGACATTCTAACATTTCTGCCTTGGGGTGTGTTTTAATAGTTTTGCTAGTCATAACTGTGATAAACATGATGGGAGTGAAGATTTTTCTTGTGAATTTTTATTGCCTTACAATCATTTCCTTGAGATATATCTTCAGGGTCAGATGACACACCAAGTTTTAAGATGGTGGCACATATTTTCTAGAGCAACCCCAGAGAAATTCATATCAATTTGCATTTCTACTAACAGGATTTGGGAGGGTCCGTTTGCAAGCCAGTGGCCAATATAAGGGAACACACAATGATCTGTTACTCACTTGTTTAAGTATCTCTTTGATGGAACTCTTGGCTACCAAAACTCTAAATATTATTTTAAATATAATTTCTTATAAAAACATTGGTAGAAGAAATATCACAAAATGCAAGTCAACACGAGCAGATGATAAATAGTAACAGTATCTCCCATCACTATTAACAACATGCATATAATTCCTAGACAGGAATTATGCTTCTCTATGCGTGGGGCAGAGAAGAGAATGAATATTGGGGGAACATACACCATGTCTGCCTCAGTCAACAAACTGGACAAACAGAACATTTACTTCCTGTTGAGGCAGTTGTAATATCTGATCGCACCTGGGAGGTCACGTCAAGAACCACCCACAAATATACACATGCCAAGTATAATATGAATTAATAAAGTTAGTATGAGAAGGTACTACAAAGAAATGGATCTGAGGACAGAGAGAACTTTAAGTGATAGTTTAGTTACTTGATAAAGACAAAGGAAAAGTAGACTGGACATACCTCGAAGCCATAATAGTAATAAACAGAAGATCTATTTCACAACACAGGTTAAATGCAGAAAAATATAGTTGCTCTTAGATTAGGAATGGACTGGGCTCTGCGCCAAGGACTTTAGGACAGTTGTCTTAAGAGAGGCTGGGGAAGACTGGGTGCCAGGTAGGAAACCCGAAGGTAGAGTAGGCAATGTACTCTGAATCTCAATGTAGTTTATAAAACTGGAGCTCTGGCTCTGTGCTGTCTGTGGCTTGTGGGATCCTCATAACACTCTGCTGATGAGGAGTGGGCCAAGAATGCTCCCTAATTTCTGATTCCTAGCAGGGTCACACGTCAGTTGTGGAGGCTAGGCTCATCACTGGGCTATGAATTTCAAAACATTCTCCGAATCAGGGAATAGAAGCAGCCTAGTCCTAGGATTGGAAACTCAAAGTACTTGACTGATTAACGAGTAAAGAATAAGACGACTATGTCTTGAGAATTTTAAAGCACTTCACTTATCAGTGGTTGCAGGTGAACTGGGCTCAAGCCTTCAGAGGCCAAAACAAGGAATGGAGGTGGACTGGGGTCATTAGATCTCAAAGCACTTTGTTGGTCAAGGATTGAGTCGAACGTGTTCTTGGCTAAGGATAGCGTTCTGAATATCAGGGTCCATTTTTCCAGGAGCATGGTCCTGAGGGTAACATACACCTCTCAATTCAATCTGTTTTTGAAATACCCACATTTCCTTTGGAAGGTACTGACGGGAGAATGTGGGAGAAGGGTAGCAATCCCTGGTGGAGAGAAACAGAGAACAACTTCCTGATTCAATCTTCTCCTTTTGGGTGAACGGCGGCTATATCCAATAGGCCCTGAGCAGACTCGTCAGTGCCCAAAGAAAAATTCAAAATTCCAATAAAAAGCAAACACTCTCTGCAGTTCCACCTTGACAATGGTTTGGAGCCACCTATAATGCAATGGGGGTCTGGAGGTCCTTTTGTTTGATGCGGATATTCAAACTCAATTACCTGAAATGGAAAGCCACAAAAGAACGTCTTTACACGGACATGGGGCCTCCAGAACCATTCTGCCTTGAGAACCCACAAAGGATAAGAAGATGAGAGAAGAGGAAGGGACCAAGATGGAATGCTTTTGGTCCCTCGTGAGTGTTTTGCTGCTACTTTACTGTCCGTGTTCAGCGTGACTATCAATATTATACCTCATGAGACCACCTGGAGGGCAACCCCACGCACGGGTTTGCTCACCAGTTCATCCCCAGTCTCTTGCCCAGTGTCCATGATGTAGAAAGTGATCCATCAGTGATGTATTGAGTGCACGAACAAATGAACACATTTCCAGGGTCCGTCCAGTGTTGGACAATACAGACTCTGCCCTGATGTTTGACTCGGGGAGCAGTTTATTCATCAAGGATTGGGGACAAGATGAGCCATTAGTTTAAGTTCAGGAGTCACTCTGAGAGCTCTCAATGAGTCAGTGAGACTGGAAGAGAGGTCTAGGACTCTGGGAGTGGTACCAGGCTCTATTGACAATTGGTTGTGACTGGAATAGGCCCTGGCCGTGAGGAGGGCAGCTTCCCTGTCCCTGTTTTTTGCAGCTCAAAGCATTTTTCTGATGAGGCCTTGCAGTTAAACAGGACCAGAGGCCTGAGACATTTTACACATGTTGAATAATGGTTCCTTTGGAACCTGAACTTGGAGATCCAAAGGTCATTACAGTTTAGAGAATTGAGGCAAATGGGTTACTTCCACTTGGATCTCAAATTTGATATTTTAATTTCTAATTCCCTGAAACTGTGCTTTACACCTTCACCCATACTACTTTTGTAAGTTGGGACATTCGGGTACCTTTTTGTTTGTCCATTTGCTTGTTTGTTTTTAGTGCAGCAGTAAAGAAGAAATTAGCAGACTAAAAAGAGAGTGTTACACGAATGAATTTGAAAACCTAGGTCAAAGAAATAATTATCTAGGAAAGTTTAAATCAACAAATTGAATGTGTGAGTGTTGAAAATTCTTTCTATATAAATAGCCAGGGAAGAACTTGAGGGAGTTGCCATTGAGCTGCTCATTTTCCCTTTCCACTCTCTCCAATAATTTAGCACTTTTCCCACAATGGACTCTCTGTCACCTCTGCTAGACACTTAGCTAACCCAGAGAGAAGGGAAGGGTGTGAGTAGTGATGGAGTGACCAGCTGCAAATTGAACCTGTTACCTTTCTCCTCTACACTGCTGTGGGTGAGTCATGCAATGGTCTCACTGACCAGAGGCAGCTCTTGGGTGTCCCCGTAAACTGAAGGCTGTTGGCCCAGATTCTGATGCTATCTCTTGCTTGGGTAAATTTCTGCAGCCACCTATGGTGAAGGCTCAAGTGATTTGTTCCCTGACAGTCACAATCCAGGCTTGCTCACAGTCACTTGGATAAATAGGATCTAATATTTTGACCAACATATTCTGGCAGAGCTGAAAGTCCAAAGCCCTCTCGGCCTGCCAGAGCGTTTCCTATCAATAGATACTTTACTGGCTCAGAGAATGTTAGACCTGCATGAGTCCTTTGGAGGTCGTATAGTCCAATTCCACCTCTGCTACAAAGCCAGCCTTCTCATTTGGCAAGTGGAGGTACCAAGACTTCAGGGAGTGCAGGGAAATGCCTGAGGTCAAAGGATAAGGTAGTGGCAGTTTTAAGACTCGGACCCGTGATCCCCAATCTACTGCTCTTTCCATGTCATAGCTTCTGGTTCTCACAGTCTATGGCTGTCGGGCAGTCCCAGCAGTAGAATGTGAAGAGGATGAGGAAAAAGGAAACTAAGAATACACAGGACCTGTCTTCTGGGCGGGCTGCACAACCTTTGTCGTAAAACTACCTTTGTGCAGCTGGCATCTCTGGTTTGTCCCCAGCCTCCTTTGCTTTGTATAGGGATGGAAAACTCACGATTCCACTGCCTGACTTATCTTGAGGATGCGTTTTATTTATTCTGTAGAATAATTTTAAAGATTTTGAATTTGAGTGCCTTTACAGTTGACCACAGTCGCCACCACTCTGTAATGTCTCATTCCAGGCCAACTCAAAGTGTAAAGAGGGCAAGACTGTGCTGGCATGGATCAGCTATGTGTGTGCTTGTGCTTCTACGTCTGCACATCTAGGGTATCATGTGTGTGCATAAAACCTGTCATCTAACACCACAATAATCTCTGTCCTCCACATGCAAAGTCATTGG
This sequence comes from Equus quagga, assembly GCF_021613505.1. Classification (NCBI taxonomy): domain Eukaryota; kingdom Metazoa; phylum Chordata; class Mammalia; order Perissodactyla; family Equidae; genus Equus; species Equus quagga. Next base: position 1,511 of record NW_025793420.1, on the reverse strand, counting down.
AACAAAATGGGCTCCCACAAGCTTGCACATGGTCTTGAGAGAAAACACGTCTCCTCACAAACATGTAATCAGGCAATCACCTGTGTGCAAGGGCATGCGAAGTTGACATGCCTGCACATGGATGTAAATGTGTAACTCATCTGCTGGCTTGGTTGTTGAAAGAGAATTGACATTACTCTACTAAGATTGCTCCTACACATAGATATTCAGGGTGGGACCCTCTCATGCCCAATTATCCCAGCGTCTAGAGGCCAAGCCCCTGGGTGGAGGGTCCCCATCATTATGCTCCTTCTTCACTGCACCACAGCCCTGTGGACTCTGTATGCAAAAATCCCTGTCCTGCTTCTGGGTTGCAGGGAAGCAGATCGCTCAGCACCAGGCCTGTGGCAGCCCCTTTTGCTCCTCTGCTTTTGGTGTTCAAGGAGTAACAAGAATGCTACTTTGTCTGGAAACTTGTGCAGGAGGAGTATAGTTACAGGAGATGAGTTACGAGTGAGTGGGATATTATAGTCTTTGGTAGGTCATAGAATGTGTGTGACAGAAAACCACTGGAGGGTGCTGAGCAGAGAAGTGTCATATCTCACATAGTAAAGACCAAGTCTGGTGTGGTGATAATAGAGACAATGCAGTAAGAGGAGTCCAGTTAGGAGGCTATTGCAATAACCGAGGTGACAGATGATGGTGGATTGTACCAGGGAGGTACATGTGGAGGATGATGAGAAGTGTGGGGATTCAGAGTCTATGCTGAAGGCAGAAATCGACAGTATCCATGAATGCAGATAAGGGTGAGACGAATCCATTGATGCTTCCAAGGTGTTTTGGCGTGAGTAAGTAGAAGGATGGAGTTGCTATTTCCTGAAATGGATAAAAAGATAGGAGGAGTATGTTTGTGGGAAGGAGAAGCAGCGGCTTAGTTCAGCGTATGATGAATTTGAATTTGAGATGACTGTTAGCCATCCAAGAGGCGATGTTGAGTAGGCAATTGAATATATGAGCCTGGAGTTCAGGGACAGACTGGTCTTGAAATATTAACATGTGATTCTTCTATGTGTGGGTGGGATCAAAGTGATGGAACTGCATATGAATCTGTAGGAATTGAGCACAGGTAGAGAAGAGAGGAAATCTGAGAGTCAAAGCCTAGTGCACTCCAATGCAGAAAAGTCAAGGAAATACGGAGTAACTAGCCAGGAAACAGAAAGCAGCAGACCCTGAGGCAGAACGAGAACCAGGAGACAGAAGTGTCCTGTGAACCAAGTGAGGAAAGTATTATGGGGAGGAGGAAGTGATCAACATTGCCAAATGCTACTGATCAGTCAAGTAATACCAATACTGAGAAATGACCACCAGATCTAGCAATGTACAGGTATTTGGGGACCTTTGAGAAGAGCTATTTCACTGGAGGGGTGGAAACAAAAGCTTGATTAGGATGGGTTCAAGAGAAAATGAGAATAGAGGAAGTACAGATATCAAAAATAGACAATAATTGTTGAGGAGCTTTGCTGTGAAGGGCA
>NW_025793419.1:0-1751 GCF_021613505.1 Equus quagga | reverse complement strand
ATTGTCTCTCTCCTCTTAAGCATGTGGAAGCACAGTCAAATGGGCCTTGTCCCCGTTGCTGAAGGGGAAGATGTAGGCATTTTGTCAGAGCCCGGTTGGCAAGGTGGAAATGTGGCAGAAACAGACGTTCCAAATCGGCAAGTTAAGGGCTGAAAAGAAACGGAGTTTCAGCTGCCTTTGTATGAGATGTTCCCTGGACGCCATAAGATCACTGTTGAAAGCGAGTTCCTTCTCAGCTTCCTAAAGAGATGGAAGCAAGGTGGTCTGTGGCTTGTTGCCCCTTGAGGGGTGGAGCCAGTGCATTGTGCCTTCCACCTCTAGAGCAATGGAGGGCACGGCTGAGAGCAAAGGGGTCTTTCTGACATAGCTGCTTTCCGACACTCTCTCCAGCAGTGCAAAATGGTGGTTGGAAAAAGGTGTGCAGTCTGTCGCCTCCTAAGCACGTGGACGCTCCATCATTTGGGACTCAGCCCAGTTGCTTCAAGGGAAGATATAGGCATTTCGTCTGAGCCGGGTTGGCAAGGTGCAATTGTGGCAGAAGCAGAAGTTCTAAAGTGGCGAGTTAAGGGCTGGCAAGAAAGGCCATTTGATGTGCATTTCTATGACAGTTTCCCCGGAGGTGGTTCCCGGGAGTCGAGCAGCTGTTTCTGGCATGCTCTGCAGGTGGTTTGGGTCTTTCACGGAAGTGGTCCGGGGCGTCAGGCACGTGGTTCTGTCACATCTGAAGGGCGGTTTTGGCTTGCCTGGCAGGTGATCCCAGAGAGTCCTCCAAGGGGTTCTGGCCTAGCCTAGAGGTGATTTTGGCATGCTCGGCAGGTGGTTCAGGCAGGTCCGGTAGGTGGTTCCGGTCTGTCCGGGAGGTGGTTCTGGCATGTCCGGCACGTGGATCCGGCATGTCTGACAGGTGGTTCTGGCATGTCCGGCAGGTGATACCAGATTGTCCACCAAGTGGTTCTGGCGTAGCTGGCAGGTGATTTTGGCGTGTCCCACAGGTGGTTCCGACGATTCGAGCAGGTGCTTCCGGCTAGCTCGGCAGCTGCTTCTGGTGTCCCCGGCACTTGATTTTGGCACATTTGAGAGGTGGGTCCGGCATTCCCGGCAGGTGATTCCGGAAAGTCCAGCAAGTGGTTCTGGCATAGCCAGCAAGTGATTTTTGTGTGTCCGGCAGGTGGGTCCTGCAAGTGGAGCAGGTGGTTCCTGCATGTTTGGCAGGTGGTTCAGGCGTGTCCGGCAGGTGGTTCCGTTGTGTCCGGTAGGTGATCTCAGAGTCTGCGGCACGTGGTTCTGGCACATCTGAGAGGTGGTTCCGGCATGCCCTGCAGGTGATTCTGGAGTGTCCGGCAAGTGGTTCTGGCATAACCGGCTGGTGATTTTGGCGTGTCCAGCAGGTGGCTCCAGCGAGTCGAGCAGGTTGTTCCGGCGTGCTCAGCAGGTGGTTCAGGCGGGTCCGGCAGGTGGTTCCGGTCTGTCCAGTAGGTGCTTCCGGCGTGTGCGGCACGTGCTTCCGGCACATCTGACAGGTGGTTCCGGCATGCCCGGCGGGTGATTCCATAGGGTCCGCCACGTGGTTCTGACCTAGCCGGCAGGTGATTTTGGCGTCTCCAGCAGGTGGTTCCCGTGAGTTGAGCAGGAGGTTCCGGTGTGCTCGGCTGGTGCATCCGGTGTCTCTGGCACGTGGTTCTGGCACGTCTGAGAGGTGGTTCCAGCAGGCCTGGCAGGTGATTCCGGAGTGTCCGCCAAGTGGTTCTGGC
>NW_025793418.1:0-3585 GCF_021613505.1 Equus quagga | reverse complement strand
GCATACACTCCAAGGTAAAAGTGCTCACTGGAGAGTCACAGAGGTACGGGTCAGCGAGGCTCACCACCGCCTTCAAGGCCGCATAGTCCACATCTATGACCTGAAATTTAAAATAGTGCGACTTAACACACGGAAATCAAAATTAAGACACACAGAGGAAACACTACTTACAGCCTGATTTTTTTAAAGCATGAAATGGGAGGAGGGAGCCTTCTTCTTACCCACATGGAACTTACGTTGTAATCGGGGAGACAAACAGGATTGTGATGAGTATGTGACAGAGAATAACTAGCAGAGGTAGTGGTCTGGTTTTGCTGGGATGGTCAGGGGAAGTCACTTCGGAGCTGCGATGAAAAAGGTGAAAAGGAAGCAGCTGTCTGAAGAACAGGAAGGTGCGGGAGGCCCTAAGGCAGAGAAAAGCTCAGCAGCTGGAGGGGCAGAAAGGCAGTGCTTCCTGCTGGAACCAAAGGAAGGAAATGGGAGTGGGGGCAGCAGGAGATGAGGTGAGAGAGAGGGGCAAGGAGACCAGGCTGTGAAGGGATGGAAGGAGCTTGGATTTTATGTGTTCTCCAGCACAATAAGAAGCCATAAAGCCAACACCAGGCCTTTGGTAAATCCAATGTATTAGAGGTTTTAAGCAGAGGAAATGGCACATTTCTCTTTAAAACAACCTTGACTGCTTTTAGAGAACTGATGGGCTGGCGGACACAACAACAATGACATTATCATAACCTAATTAACAGGCCCGAACTGCAACCAGAGATATCTGCATAATCCAAAATTTAAACATCACAAGGAGCAGCTGCAACTCAGCCTCGTCCATCATCACTGCAGTATGGGATGGCGTTTTCTGAAGAAGCTGCAGGAGCAACTTGTATTCACACTCCCTAGTTTAACATTTTAGTTTAACAGGTTTTTTTGTGGTCCAGTTAACAAACACCGAGAAAAAATTCACAGCTGTAAGTAAAGTGCAAATTTAATGTAAAAGGCCCAGTCAGTTGAAAAATAAGATCGTTTTTACTTTCTGCAATTGGACACATTATCAAGAGATTAACCACATATCTACAAATTTGTTAGGCAAAAATAGATTAATTTTAAAATGCCTATTTGGTTTGAGCTACAACTAGAAGGTAAAAAATTAACTGAAAGTCAGCTGACTTCATAATTAGGCCTCTTTATTTTTAAGATTTTTTTGTTTTTTCCTTTTTCTCCCCAAAGCCCCGTGGTACACAGTTGCACATTTCTAGTTGTGGATCCTTCTAGTTGTGGCATGTGGGATGCCCCCTCGGCATGGCTTGATGAGCCGGTGCCATGTGTGCGCCCAGGATCCGAACTGGCAAAACCCTGGGCCACTGCAGCAGAGCGTGTGAACTTAACCACCTGGACACGGGGCGGCCCTAGGCCTCTTTACTTTTTAAATGGCATCAAATACCTCCTCCACGTCATAGGTTTATAATCCATTTCCCCTTGTCAAAGGACACTGAAACTTAAACCACCTCAATTCTCTGGTAGCTCCTCAGCTGCCTTTAAAATTTGCAGAACACGTCATACACCATGGCAGTTAGATGTGAAAAAACATGCTGTTTTCAATTAGCTTATAAACTTTCATTAAAAATAAGCACTTTGGATACAAAAGTCTGAAGGAAAGTCCTTTTAGCTAAAGACAAATGTCTTAACAACAGAATTAAATTTACCTCAACCAGAACCTCGAACACATTAGTGTGCCAGACTGCCCGCCATCCAGACGACTCAAGGACCTTCTCCAAGAACTCAGCTGTGAACTCTCTGACCTCAGAGGCCTTGCAGTCAGCTACAAACAAATCAGACACAGTAAGAATGGAGAGTGCATAAAGCAGAGAGAAGTTAATAAACCCACTTAAATCCACTTTCTCAGAACCAAGAGCTGGCAGTCTAAGGGACTGAGTTAGACAATCTACTTGTAAACTAAAGATAAAAGAAGCAAAAAAGAGAACTGACTCACCTAGAATGTAATCTTGGTAGGCTCTGAATCGCTCATAGAACAAAAGATGACTTGTTTGGAACACTTCTGGGAAGTGAGTTGTTCCTTCTGGCACAAAACTTTGTAACCGGGTACCTGGCTTATCCTGATTGCTACAATCACTGCATGAATCTTCATCTTGGAAGAAAGCTAAGAAAACAACAAAAATAAGCCAGCTCAACTATCCCAGACACCTGCAGTGCTTACAGACCGCTCCTATGTTCACGTCCTTGCTTAGAAACTCCAAGCAAAACATAAACAAGGATTTGGGCATGATGCTTCCCTTACCTCTATTGTTGTCAGAACAAACCAGGTTTCCAAACTGAAAAATCTCTCAGAATCCAAGTTCTACTTCAAAATAAGAACTTACAATCTTTCACAGGTCAGGTTTTTGGTGTTGTCTGTGAAGTTTTTCAGGGAGGCAAAGCAAGAGGGTTGTTTTCTATTTCAGTGGAAATCACCCACGTTCTCCTTCACAGGATCAGCTATGATTCTAACTACAGCTAGCAACTTACAATAGTCAAATAGCTCAGTCTTTTTTCCCCAAAACAATTGCACAAAGCTGCATTAAAGTAAAGAGCTCCCTATACTCCCTCTCAAACGAGTTGAAGCCTCCCTCTATTTCTACATGTCTGTCAACGGCCCCTCAATAAACAGGGATGAGAGATTCTCAACAACGCCTAAGGTTTACTCCACTAAAGCTTCTAGGCTCCTCCTCACTAATTTCAGTGACTGTACCTAAGGAAAAGATTAGAAAATGCTAATCACATTTGGTTTGGGCTGTATGTAATTATGTTTCATAAGGCTTCAAAATCACAAGACGTGATTCAGCCAGTGGCATGTCTAATTTTGTGTAATATGATGTTTTTAATCGACAAAACTATTAAATAAACAGTGGTGAGGGTAGCACTCAGACTGGCAAAATAGTTTCCATAGGTGGTTTCAGGGAGGGCATCTGACACTATAATTAGCAGCAATCTTTCTCTCCCCCCACCTCTTACAGTTTCTCCTTCCTTCAACTTCTTTGCCCCTGTTCAGCCACCAGAATTATTTGACCCAACAGATGACCAAAGGGTACTCATGGGGCTACGACTCACAAACACCAACGCACATGAGCCCCAGAGCACAGCAACACCTTACTGGCTTTGTGACAATCTCTCTATGCCTCAGTTTCCTCACCCATAAAGGGAAGGTAAAATAGTATGCCTACTTCAAATAAATTAAGAGAATTAAATAATTTGTTAATCACTTACAACAGTACCCATCACACAGTATACATAAATGTTTGTTAAAGCAGTAATAACTTCACCTCTCACCCATTAGGATGGCTACTATCAAAAAAACAAGAAAAACTATCAAGAAAAGTGTTGGCAAGGATGCGGAGAAACGGGAACCCTTGTGCACTGCTGACAGGCAAGCAAGATGGTACAACTGCTGTGGAAAACAATATGGTGGTTCCTCAAAAACTTAAAAATAAAATTACCATATGACCCAGCAATTCCACTTCTGGGTACATACTCCAAAGAACTGAAAGCTGGGTCTCCAAGAGATACTTGTACACCCATGTTCATTGCAGCATTGTTCAC
>NW_025793417.1:20311-26831 GCF_021613505.1 Equus quagga | reverse complement strand
AAGAGGTGGCCCAAGTTAACCTGTGGTCAGAGATGGCCCTGGCCAGTGTCCCTCTCCCACCCTCTGCCTTTCACTGGCCCCAACACAGGGTCTTACCTGTCTGAGACATGTGGTCCAAGCCATTCGATCGTCATGGTTTTAGTCAGGGTTGTGTGGCAAAACCCCCACCATGTCAGTTTGAGGCTACATTCTGCCAGGGCAGTTCCTCAGAGATGACCCCACCTCTTCATATAGTCAGAGAATGTAAAACAAATTAAAAGTAAACTTAAAAAACTGGCACAGTGGTGGTGGCTGTCCGGGGGGACAAACCCTTCCAAACTCTGGTACCCACAAGCCTGGACGTTGCTGCTGCACCCCACCCCTCAGCGTTGGTGGGAGTCTCTCAGGGCCATCTGCTCAGGGAAGCAGCCATGCTTCAGACAGGTCTATTCTTGCTTTAATTAAGATTCCCGTTGGTCTCATCCTGCTCCTGGGGTTTCACTTTGTATTTTAAAGGGCAGGTCTCAAGATGGTAGATGATCTCAGAGAGCCCGGCAGGGGGCTGCATGACTTACAGACACTCAGTGAGTGTGCGGTGACTGACCTGCCTGCACACCCTCTACCTGGTTTTGTCACATGCTTTGTCTTTATCTCCTGGGTGTCAGAGTCATGCTGGGGCACCCCGAGCAATGGCCAGGGATTCTCTGCCGTGTGCCTGCCTCTCCCATGGGTCCCTGCTGCATCTCCTGCTGTCCCAGAGCAATGCCTCCTCATGGTTGGCTCATTTGGAAGCAGGGGCATTGCTGAGCATAGTGACACCCACCCTGAGGAGTGGGGATGGGAGGGAGGAGGTGGGGGTCCTGGTGACACCCACCCTGGGGATGGGAGAAGAAGGGGGCATTGAAGTGACAAAGGCCGGGGCTTCATGGATCTTGTGCCTAGTATCTTCCTCCCTCTCTTCAGTCAAGATGACAGAGACCCTGTGTTGTAGATTGGGTGGAGGCTTGAGCGCAGCCCCCTCCTGAGTTCTCATCTGTGCAGTCACACTGTTCTGATTCTTTGGGATTCTTGACCAACACTCGACACCTGGTGAGCGCCGTCTCCTCCTCGTCACTCCAGGATTCTCTCCTCCGTGAGCTCTTCCTCCCTCCCACACTGGAGCTCTGACGCTGGATCCTTCACTCCCCTAGGGCACCTGGTGTGCCTCAGTTTACCCCTCATCGCTGGGCATGGTGACAGAGTCTGTCTCCCTCACGAGACTTGGGGTTCCCTAAAGGCTGGACTTGTCTTCATCTCTGCAACCCCGAAGCACAGCCCAGTGCCAGGGAGCAGGGGCTCTTGGGAAGGGGCGCTGAGTGAATGAATCAATGAATGAATGATGAACACATGCATGAACATAGAAAGTGCCGCCCGTGGATCCAGCGTCTCCCAGGAGGAGGTGTGACATGGCCATAATGAACTTCCAGGTCAGAAGCCCGAGGTCCCGGCACCGACAGCTCCGGGCCACAAATCCCTGGAAAACTGAGGACTGTCCGGCATGGCAGCTCTCGGGAGCTGCAGTGTTTCCACGAATTTAATACCGTTGAAATAAAACCCCTGAGTCTGGGAAATGAAATACCATGAATTGCTCAGCGTCAGTCTTTAGATCCTGGAAAACCCCTGTCTGAGAGGAGCAGCCACTGCGAAACGGGCATGAAATGCGCTACTCTTAAAGAGATGGTTTATCTTTACTTAAAAAGTAAAGCACTAAAAGGAGATCTTGGGAAAAACTCCTCTAGTTGAAGCTCTCTGAAGATTCCTGTTAACACGGTCCAAGCTGTCAGGGTCCCGTTGTCACATGCAGAAAGACAGGAGTCACTGCACTGGGAGGAGGCCCCGGGCAGGTGGGGGATGCGGCCCGGATGCCCTTTACTCCCAATGCTGTTGCCTCCTCTGCTCCCCCAAGCCCACCCTGCTTCGGGCTCAGGCCCCTCTTGAGTCTCCACCTCCCACATCCTCGGCTCATGTGGGTGGTTCCATGTGGGTCTCACCCTCACTCCCCCACCCCAGGACCCCGGATCTCACTGTGAAAACTGGATGCTCTCTGCTTCTTTCTGGGGCATTTGTAATCATAACCAATAAATAGATTAAAAAGAAAGTGGAGGCCAGCGCTGCTGAGGGCTCCTGAGGAAGCATCTCATCCCTTAGTCGCTGGATGCTGAGCTGCTTGGCACAAAAGAAAAAGACCAGATTGAAACCAAGAGACGAGGAGGAGAAGGAGCCACAGAAGTTTTCCAAGGACGCTGTAATGCTGTCCTCCTCCCTGGCTCCCAGAGCTCCTGGGTCGGCAGCACCAGCCCAGGCAGGCGAGGGTTACACAAATGACACCAAGAGGAGAGCGAGGAGTGTCCTGGGGGTCCGGCTCGGCCACTTAAAGAGCAGGAGGTGCAGGGCAGGGAGTGCTGGGTTCTGTGATGGAGTCAGGGTGTCTGTCCAGAGAGATGCGGCCTGAACTCCCCCAGGAAGGTCACTCCCTGCTGTCACGTGCAGCACCCGGGAGGGCACCGTGGGCAGTGCCACCAGCTGTGGTTCTGCAGAGACTCAGAAATGCGCTCCCAATGCACGGTCCCTACCACCGCCCCCCCCCCCCCCCCCCGTCAGCCTTTCCCTCAGAAGATGAGAGACAAGGTGGTGGAGGAAGGCTGCTTCCTGGGGGCTGAGGAGTGAGAGCACAGGGGTGGGGTGAGCACCCAGATGTTTGGGGACCAGAGAGCAGTGGTCCCACTGGTGCCAGGCTGCAGGGGAGTAGAGAAGGGCTGGAGACAGACTGGCGGCCCTGAGCCCAGGGGGGCCTTGGGGAGCTGAGGGTGGAGGGAGGGAGGACGGAGACGGGCCAGCCTCACAGGACAGCACTGCCTGTTCCCACTGATGGAAGAGGAAAGGAAGTGATCCCTGACCCTGAGCATCTCTTCTCCCCCGGGCCACAGCCCTCCACGGTTTCCAGAGCCCAAAAGAGCCCAGGAGGGCCGGAACCTCTTGTCTGTTTAATTTACAGTGTTTGGAATTCATTACAGAATAATTGTCTTATTGATCAGCTGCTGGCATATTTACTGTTTTCCCTTTCAGATCAGAAATGATGTAGTGTAACTAAAGTAACTTTAATTATGTCAGTGCTTGGGAAATTTGAAAGTTACTGGCACTTTAAATATTACCTTTTAAATTCTGTGAAACGGAAGTGACCCTCCATGGCAAAATTTCAGCATGGAGGGCCAGTGCCCTGGGCAGTCTCACTCTGTCTTCATGCCTCAGGTGCCTGTCTGCCCTGACCCTCTCCCCCTAACTCCAATCCGAGGGTGAGGGTCCCCTGTGTGCTCTGTCCACTGGCTGCAGGGTGAGCTTCCCCGCATGTCCCCTCTTGTTCTGGAAGGAACGGCCTCATCCCAGGTGTGACATCCATTTATCTGTTGTGCCCACCAGTGTCCATGCCCTAACTGTTCATAACAGCCCCAAATTCCCTGTGAGGAGCCGGCTCCCACTCACTTCCTGGCCCTGTGGTTTGGGGGTGCTGACTGCACCCCACAGGCAGGGTGGACCGTGTGACTCAGGTCCAGGTTAACTGGTGACTTCCATTCCTCTGTGACTGGTTCAGGGTGGACATGTGGCCCAGCCTGTGTCTTGGCCCGTGGACTCAGGACCTCTGCCTGAACAGGTTGGGTAGAGGTTCCTCCCTGTGTCACCAGGAGGTGGCATCCACCTCAGCTTGAAGCTGACACAGAGGATGCGGAGCTGAGAGATGCGAAGAGGAATTGGGTCCTGGTGATTTTATTGTCAAATAGGGTCTGGACTTTTCAGTGACCCGTGTCAGTAAATCCCCCTTTCCTTTAGCCAGTTTGTGTTGGGTTTCCTGTCCCTTGTGTTTAGCAGAGCTCTAACTAATACGGGATCAGGAAACCCCAGAGGACAGCCAGTGTGTGGGAGGAGTCCCTGCCCAGAGACACCTGCTCCTCCCGTGGATGGACCAGCCCCAGAGCCACCAGGACATTCTACCCTGCTGGTTGAAAGGGTTAAGGATTGATGGGGGGGGGGTATTGGGGGGGTTTCTCTAGCACACGTCCAGGCTCTCACTTCCCACCCTCACCCCAGGCCAAGGGCTGTGTGATCCATGGAGACCACAGCAGAGGGTTCATCTTCTGCCCAACAACCCCTCCTTGCTAGGAACCTGCTGGAAGGTTCCCCTTGGGGTCTGTGGGGCTGGGCAAGGGGAGGGGTCTCTGGCAGAGGCTCCAGCACAGCCTGTCCCCTCCACTCCCCCCCAGTTTCCTTCTGCTACAGAGTCCACAGCTGAATTCACGGGCTGTGCTGTGACTAGTGACACCTTCCTTCCTTTTGAAAAACTCAGAGATCATCTGAAAGATCTGATCCACCTTATTTGCCTCAGTTTCCTTTCTGTAAAATGAGGGTACTACCACTCTCTCCCCGGGTCTGGGGAGGGGGAGCCAAGGTCAGGGATGCAGCCGCCCCACAGACGTCTGCACACAGTGAGTGTCCGGAACACCAGTGCCCCGCGTGCGCTGGCTTGTGGTGAATAATTACAGGGAAGCCGCACTCAACCCGTCACTGACGGGAGAGCCAGCACACACGGGAAGTATTACCTATGAAGTATAGCTTCATTGCTCTTTCATGAATAGCGGTTGCCAGAGCTTGGATAACTCACATCATTGTTGCTTTGATGCGTGAAGAGGATTTGCAATGATACATTTAATTGCAATCACTGGAAATTGATGTTTATGCTGTGGACCAGACTATGTGACGTGTTCCAGGTAAACACTTTTTGCCTCCAACACAGGGTCAGATTCAACCCAGTTTTTTGTCTCAATTGTTGGACTCAGGACTATGGGCATCCCTGAGAATTATTCTCCTATAAAGGTGTTTCTGGCACCCTCTTTCCTGGTTCGATGGGGCTCCTGCAGAGCTGGGCTCGCCCTCTTTCCTGGTGCTCCCCAGTCCCGAGGACCCCCTGGTTTCCACTCCCTCTGCACCAGTTCCTGTGACACTAACAGAAGTCTGAGCTGGGGGACAGAGAACTGAGCACCTGCACTCCCATCTGTCCTGCCGCAGGAGGAAGACAGGGGCGCAGGTGCACCCCAGGCTGCCTTTAGGAGCTGGAATGGAAGGTGTCTGGGGAACATGCACTGTGGGAAATGCGGAGTTTTCCTCGGGAGGGAGTGCATCCAGGAGGCTGGTGTCCTGGGGACAGGGGTCCGCGCCTATCACGCCCAGGACGGCACTCCCCTCGCTGGTTCCCACACCATCTACTGGCTAGCCTCTCCCTGCCTGGTTCGGCGCCAGCCTCCAGGGCCTCCATTTGGGGCCAGAACCCCAGGGCCTTTGTGCCCACCCTCTTCCTCTGAGCAGTCAGGTCTCAGATCAATGGAGCCTTTCCTCACTCGTATCCCAGGAACACGGCAGAGGCTCTCGGGCCATGTCCTTTCCCAACAACTCAGGCCTGCCTTCCTCACTCCTAATTCCATTTGTAACAACTTGTTTTTCTGTTGATTTACTCATTTAAGGACGTCCTCCCCACTAGCATCTGTCGGTCTGTCCCTGACCTTGCTCTGCAGTCTTCACCTGGGCAAGTTGTCAAGGGTTCCGTCCCCTGAACCTGGAAGTCTGGCTCGTTCTCACCCCTCCCCTCATGCTCACAGGAGCTTGTTTCTGAACCGGATAGCCAGGCCCGTGGTCTCAAAGGCCCAAGGATGCTTCTGGAACAACACGGCAGATGCGGACCTCCAGCTGGCCACGGGAAGTCCAGACCAACGGTGACCAGGGCCCATCTGCCCAGGCCGGACAGATGAGCGCTGGAGAGGAGGAGAGACTCATATGACAACCAGTAATTACAAATGTGCACGGCCCAGGCCTCTCGGAATTGAGGCCAGCAGCTTCCGCAGATGTCTGTGATGGCCCTGAGGGTGATAGACCACAGCAGAGTGTTTGGCAGACAGGAAAATGTGTTTGACTAACAGGGACAGCAGGCCCTTTGTTATCTCTTGGACTTTGTATTTAAGACCCAGAAGGAAGCGTTTCCATAATTATTATGCTGCTCACATTACTGGCTGTTACAATCCATCATCATGCCCATTTAGCCAAAGATTCTGCTGTGTTTTCTTTCTTTTCATTCCTCTCTCTCCACCCGGCTCTGTCTGGTTTCACTGGCGTGCACACTTCCTCCACGTCAGGAGGACAGTCACACTACTGTGACCTTTGGAGAGGAGGCGCAGCTAAGCCGGGCTCCAGTCCCGCATCAGTGTGCAATTAAGGGGAGACAGCGGCTTCGAGTGAGACCAATCTGGAGTTTCAGGAAAATTCAAGACAGAGCAGACCTGGCCCTCACGCCTTTTCTGTTGTTCTGCTCTGCTGGACGCTGGACGCTGTCTCTGTGACCGACCACCAGTCAGAAGGCCCGGGGAGGCTGGGAGGTGAGTGGCATGGAATTTCATCTGGTAACCATCTTCCCATTAGGACTGCGCATAAGCTCCTCATCCCAGACGTGGAATAAATCACT
>NW_025793417.1:9162-20211 GCF_021613505.1 Equus quagga | reverse complement strand
GAAGAATAATTCAGGGGTCGCTTTGCACCCACAGATGAAAATGGAGACCCCATTTCCTTGGGATGCTGGGACGTTAATAAAATGTGACATTTCTCTCTGATCTGGTTATTTAAACTAGGGAGGATTCTCGGTTTTTGTTTTGTTTTCTCATCTCATCAAAAGTTATTTTTAAGACCATGTTCTGATCTTTGGTTTAAGTGTAGAGAGGCCGCAGGAAAGCGTGTGTCTCCCACCCAGACAACGGGACAAACAGCCGGCCAGTCTGCAAAGTAGCAACTTCTCCTGAGCCTGTTAGAGAACTGAAATTGCAGAGCAGATGGCTACTCTGAAACCCGGAGAATCAGGCACCTGGGCAATAGGACCCAGACATCTGGGTAATTGGGACAGACGGTGTCTGATGAGGCTGGTAGGAAGATTAAACTGGAAATGTTAGCAAATTGCTACAAGCCGAGTATGGGCCAATGAGAGACCAGGAAGCAGGCAGTCCACAGACACAGGGGCCCACACCCAGTTCCCTCAGCCTTTTCCCCCAGGAACCGCCCCAGGTGTCCCCAGGCAAGACTGGGGAGAAGCTGAGGAAGCTCTGCTGTGGGAGGGCAGGGCCACCCAGACCCTCGGCCTCCTCCACCCTCAGGGCAGAGAAGGAAGGGCCACAAAATTGCACGGGGGGCAGCAGGGAACAAAGGAGCTCTTCCATGGGGGAGGGACAGGGACACCCAGGATGGCCAGACCCCCAGACTCAGGTTCACAGTGCCTGCCTGAGATGGCGGCCTGAGCACGTCTGAGAGTGTCCCCCCCCCCCCCACACCCCAGCACCCTGCTAAGGACCCTCAGATAAAATCAGCAGTGAGACACAGCTGCTCTCTATGGAACAGCACAAGGTGGGACCCAAAGCTGAGGGGGCCACAAAAGCAAAGATCACTAGAGGCACTGGAGGTCTCCAGGGGAGGCAGGGTCACCAAGGCAACAGACACTTCCAGCCCAACTCAGCTCCACCTGGATCAGCACAGCCCCTCATGCTGAAGGCCGGGTAGAAGGAAAGGTGTGCTCATCTCCAGCACAAGTAAGCACAAGTAAGTCTTACCTCAGTATCTGCTGCCAGATACAGTACATCCTGCATTCCACCAAAACCACAAGGCACACAAAAGGCAAGATAAAACACAGTCCAAAGAGACAAGGTAATTCTCAGGACCCAACTGCAATTCAATTTGGTGTTCCTGATGTATCAGACAGGAAATTAAAAGTTTAAAAATAGCATGGCAGATGCTAATGGGAAAGATAGTCATTGCACCATTTGATAGGTAATTTCAGCAGAGAGGGGAAGTATGAGAGAGAATAAGATGGTCGTGCTAGAAATCAAAATCACAGTAATGGGAAGAATTGTTCACAGGGACACAGCCACAAAAAGAATCAACAAATGGCAGGATAAGTCAATGGAAATTCCCCAAACTGAAACACAACAGAGAGAAAACATAAGAATGGATTTTAAAAATACACACATGCAGAGTAGAGCTTCCAAAAACAGTGCAACAAAATCAAAAGATCTAAAATACCCAGAGTTGGAATCCCAGATGGAGAAGAAAGAGAGAATGGGCCAGAAGAAGTGTGTGAAGGATAATTACAGAATTTTCCAAAATTAGTGATAGATAACAAATCACAGATCCAGGAAACTTTAGAGAACGTGCAGGATAAACAGTGACGACAACACCTGGACATGGCGAGTAAACTTACTGCAAATGAGAGCAGAGAGAGAAACAGAGGCAGCCAGGTGGGCACAGGGGACAGAGTTCAAACTACAAATACAGGAGCTGGCCCCATGGCCGAGTGGTTAAGTTCACGCACACTGCTTCAGTGGCCCAGGGTTTCACCGGTTCGGATCCTGGACCCTAACCTGGCGCCGCTCATCAAGCCATGCTGAGGTGGTGTCCCACACAGCACAACCAGAGGGACCTACATCTAGAATATACAACTATGTACTAGGGGGCTTCTGGGAGAAGAATAAGAAGGGAAAAAAAAGATTGGCAACAGATGTGAGCTCAAGGCCAATCTTAAAAAAAACAAATTACAGATGCCTTTCAGAGGAATAATGCCACTGAAATACAGTGAGTGATGTCTTCAAAGTCCCAAGAGAGAAAACAAGAGTCTCAGAACTCTACATCCATTGAAAACATCTTGGAAAAGTGAGGAGAAATGAAGACTTTCCCACATCAGCAAGATCTGATGGGCCTACTCCTCCATAAACAGGAAGGGCGGCTCTGCAGGGGGAGGGGACGTCATGTAGGTCAGGAACGTGGATCTAGAAAAGGAAGACTAGCACAAGACACGGACTAAAGGAAGGTAAAATGTTGTCTCTTTCTTATTTTCATTGCTCGTAAAGATCAATGACTACTTGAAGGAATAGTAGTGATAATTAGTTGTGCATTTATAACATGGAATGTGAAACACACGCCAGCAATGCTCCAGGGAGGACAGAGAGGGGTTGGGGTACAGTGTTCCACGGTCCTCACACTGCAGGTGAAGCAGTGTATCATTATTTGAAGGTGGACTCAGATTATTTAAAAATGAATAATATAAGCCATAGTTCAGTCACGAAAAATGTTTTAAAATGAGGTATCAACAATAAGGCAATTGAGATAAATGGAATAATAAATGCATACTAATCTCAGACAAGGCAGAGAAACAGGGAAAACAGAGACAAAGAACAAATGGAACAGATAAGAAACAACTAGCAGGGTGGCAGATGTGACTCTCGCTCCACCAACAACCATTTCAAATGTGAGTAGAAAAACACAACAGTGAACACTCGGAAGTTACCAGATTGGATAAAAATGAGCAAGAGTCAACCATGACTTCTGTCCACAAGAAGCCCACTTTAATAAGCATAAAGGCATAGATCTGCTAGGAGTGGAAGGAGGCAGGAAGGTGGACCACGCAAACACAAAACAGGAGAAAGCTGGAGCACACACACACACTTCAGGCACAGGGGACCTGAGAACAAGATCGATTCAGGGACAAGCGGCCACTGCAACAGGCAGAAGGGTGCATTCTCCAAGAAGACGTGACGATCCTAAGTATCTGTGCACCTCACCACAGAACTCAAATCACATGAGGCAAAAAACCAATAGAACTGAGAGGAAAAACTGGCAGGTCCATGATTAGCGTAGGAGACTTCAACACCCCATCTCAGTAAGTGACACAGCAAGCAGGCAGAAGATGAGTAAGGACACGGATGACTGGACAGCATCAGCCAGCAGCTCGACAGAGCAGACATCCCAGAACACCCGGCACTGTCACAGCAGAAAGCACGTCTCAGGTGCCCAGAGAACATTCTCCAAGTTAGACCCTCTCTGGGCCATAAAAATGAAAGATCATTGATTGTAAAAGCACATTCTTGAACCATTATGGAATTAAACTAGAAATCAACATGTGGAAAACCCCGAAATATTGGGAAATTGAAAAACACATTTCTAAATAACCCATGAGTCAAAGAGGAAGTCTCAAGAAAATTGTATGCATCATATACACACACACAAACAGACACAGGAAAATGAAAACAGATCACGTTGAAATACGTCAGCTGCATTTAGCAAAGGACTTAGGGGGTCAGACCATCACACAGAGTGAAAAGAAGAAACTGAGCCGTGATGCACAGAGGCCCCACAGTCTGAACTGACATGGCCCCGCGTCCCTGCCGCCATGTGGGCTAGGGAGTGAGACACAGGAGGGGCACGAGATCCTTTCATTATTCATCCACAAACGGTTCAGGGAGGACCGCCGTGCTCAGCCTCCGGACCCCTGTGAACAGACAGATGAGTCTGGAGGTGGGAGCCGGCATCAGAGTGTTGTCTCCCCATTGCTGACCCCCTGCAAATGAGCCCCAGGACCACTGTTCCAGGTTGGAGAGCAGGTGCGTGGGGCTGGGGGTGGGGCTGGAGGTGGTGCCCCCTCAGGAATGAAGCCTGGAGGACACAGGGATGCTGGGGTCCTGCTGCTGGGCCCCCTACCCCGTGGTGGGTGGTGGAGAAGGATCCAGGCAGGGCAGCCTCCGGGTCCCCAATTGTCACTGACCAAAGCCAGACGGAAAACTCAGCTCACCCGGAAACGTCCGGGATGGGCACATCCTGCCTGGGCCCTCGGATCTGGAAGTTCAGTCAGTACAGAGAGGGTGGGGACATGGTGCCTACAAATTCAGTCACTCCCCTGGGTCACCCTGTCATCAACTCTCCCTTCAAGCCCTCCCAATGTCCGTGCTCTGACCAGGAGAGTTTAATTACTGATGGGCCAGCAGTCTGTGCTGAGCCTGCTTCTGCATTTGGGTTGACCAGGTGAACTGTCCTCCCAGACCCCAGAGACGGGAAGGGGGAGCCCGCGGGTCTCTTACTGAAGCCTCTGTGATCCCGTAAAAGGCTGGGGGGTAAAGTGATTGCACACGAGCCTCACATGGCCCTGGGGACAGGGGACAGCCTGCATTTGAAAGCTCAGTGACACGTCACCACGAGGCATATCTCCGGCAGCTGAAAGCGATGAGCTGAAGCACGCTACCTGCACTCAGGGCTCTCTGTCAATGCCAAGGATGGCGGCTCCAGGGCCACCTTCCTGTCCCACTCCTGACCTCGCCGCCCCTCCTGGAAGGAGATTCCCTACAGAACAGGTATGCGATCACCCTGGACCTGCACGAACTCTCCCTGCTTGGTTCTTGGCCTCGTCCAGCTCACCTGAAGCTCCTCTCCCCCGAGGGAGCTGTCCTGTCCACGGTCCATCCCCAGATGGTGGCTCAGCCCCCAAGGGCGGCGGCCAGGCCATGGGAGTCAAAGCCCAGCCACGACAGGGGACTGACCTATAAACAGGAAACCTGGGCCAAGGGATGGCCTCAGCCACGCCCTGCCAGCTGGAGACCTGGAAGCTGTTCAAGGTCCACTCCAGCTGGCTGTCTCCACCTGCTCCCTCAGGATTTGTACCCAGGTCAAGAGTTTATGATCGAATCCCTCAGTCCCGAGCAGCCGCCACAAGAGCCTCTGCTGACATTCTGTCTGCTCATCAGCAGACGGGTTGTTATTTTATCAGCACAGCGAAGCCAGAGTGACTTTCTCTGGGTGGTGAATACCAGTACAAGCCTTAGAAGTGCTTTTCTGTTGGTGATGACGAGACTCTGACATATTCCGGAGACGCTCTCACCCGATCCACACCTGTGCAGGTACAGGCACCAGAAGGCCGGCTGGTCTGGACTCTCAGTCCCAGCTCGGCATGTGGATGGGAGGACACTGTGGGTGGTGCTGACCAGGAAGCCAAGATCCTGCCTCTGGAGTGTCACGGAGACCCTTCCTGCAGGGCAAAACCAGATCACGTCTCAGCAAGGAGACCTGGAATTTTTGCAGGCTTATAGAGGAGTGTGATAGGGGCCATTCCGTGTCTGCCTCCTAATAAATGCGTTTAATGCATGACCATCTACGTGTCAGAGCTGGTCCAGGCAGCTTTACCATTACCTGGTGGGAGAGGTGGATGAGTACATCTAGCCCTCGTCATCTCAGACTTTCTGGAAGCTAAGTGTCATGCACCCGAAAAAAACCTGATAGTTTTCCGTGAACAAGCTGGCCTAGGTCACTTCACAACCATCCCAGCTCCCTGAGGCTTTCCACCAGGCTGTCGGCAGTAATGGCACCTCGTCAAACAAGTGGGGAGGACACCAGCTGGGAGATGGAGTTATGTTGTTCCGCTGAGGGAGTCTGCTGTGTGGACTTCTAGAAGGGTTTCTAGACTGGGGAAGGGTGGCTGGCAGATGTAGTCTGAAGTGAAATGGCCCTGACCATCGAGAGTTTATGAGATGTGTCTGCAGGAACTCAGCAAGAAAACCTGCTCCTCTCCTATTTCCTTTCTCTCCAGAGCATCAGAACTGCTGAGAGCCTGGTCCTGAGGGCGCCGTAGCAACCAGAATGCAGCTGTACCAGCTCAGGACGTGACCTCGGGAGCCTGGCCCATCTCCACGGAGCCCTGGAGATCATCTCCCTGGATCTGCAACAGCACCAGGGGCCTGGGTACGTTGGCCGGGATGTGGCCAGGCGCGTGGGGCAGTCCTGACACACGACCTGGATGACTCCGAGGGACCCCAGCACCTCACAACCTCATGGCGCCCCCTGAGGCAGGCGCTCTCATGACACCCACCCTGCAGATGAGGAAACCGAGGCCCCAAGAGGTCAGGTGACTGGAGGCGACTCACCAGGTGTCCACCCTCCTGCCCCCATTCCTGCCCCAAGACCGCCTGGACCAGGAGACACTGGATGCCCTGAAACAGGTCCCACCTGCGCACCCAGAGCAGGAAGGGAAGACAGCGCCCCTCCCGTCGAGACGCAGTGCTTAAATGCATGCGTGGCAAGTGTGAGTGGTGCCTCTGCAAAGAGAAAGCGCTCGCGTTCTGACACTGTCAGGCAGACTTTTCAGTCCATGAGGGTCTCCTGATGCCCCGTCCTCTTCAGAGACTCCACCACCACCTGAGCCCTTGCTGGGCCACCTGCTGCCAGGCCGTGGGCGGAGAGGGGCTGCCACCAGACACTGACCCTGCTGGACACGTGCGGGGCGGCCCGTCTGCACACTCCAGTCGGGATGAAGCGGAACAGATGCCCTGAGACTGTCTGAGAAGAAGCCGCTGCTTTAATTAGTGCCTCAGCTTCCACAACCATCCCCACTGGAAGGAAGGAGCTGGAATGACTGCTGCTGGATCCTCCTTGTTTCACTATGCACTCAGACAACGCTCTCTTCAAACGCTTCATTTTCAGTGAATTGTCACACTAAAGTCGAAAAGGCTACGTTCCTCCCCATTTAGCAACTCAGCCAGAACATCATCTCATTCTGAAGTGATGAAAATGTTTAACTTCTCTTCTTAAGCTCTCTCAGTGACGTTTCCTTTCGTGTTTTCACTCTGTGGGTCCTCAGCTCCACTAAGGAGAGAGGGGAGCTTCCTAAAGGTGTTTCAGCTAAAGCTTTTCCTATTTTCTTGTAAGGAGGGGAAATAATCTTTTTGGAACTTAGAAACCTGACTTGAGCCCATAGTACCATCTCATCCTCTTTCTGATTCAGCTATGGATTCGTAAGATATGGTTTCAAATGGCGACATGAGATCTTGGACCACACAAACCTCCATCCCCTCTACTGAGCAACGGGAATCCTAAGACCCACCTCCCTGGCCACGATAGACCATATTCATTTGTACATTCATATAGTCACTCGACTGTAATTTGCTGAGCAGTGATTGTATGCTAGGCCCTGGGCTGAACACCTGAAAATGGACTACAGGGTCACAAAATTGGGCTCCACGTGTGACCAGACCTGTGTGACTGGGAAGAGCTGAGCTGGAGTTGCTTCTCAACCCTTTTTGTCCTTGCTGCCCAGGGCCTGGGGAGATCAGCCTCATATGGCTCCTCTGCCCTCACCTGGAATGACATACTGGACCAAGGCAATGGACATGGAGACCCTGACACGATCCCACCATGGGAGCCACGATACTCAGGAGAGCCAGTGAGCAGACAGACCCTCTTTCCACACTTCCTCTCCCCTGCTAGCCGTCCAAGGCACATGACATCGACATGATACAGACAAGAAGAGGAGAACCTGCAAAAAATCAGGGCAGGAAATTACTCGCCTGGATTCCACTTTCCTTTCAATCATTCTTCTTCCATTCTCTAAGCTCGAACTTAGCACTTGACAGATGCAGGCAGTACGTGCTAAGAGCTGGGCTCACAGAGCACGAGTGAGAGAAGATACAGCTCTCCCAAGAGCCCAGAGTCTAGTACACGGATATCACACACATGCCACATGAGGATAATGAGGGAACGCTTCCATGTCAGCATGGATGACCTGGGCAAGAGGTGGCCCTGCAGTGACGGGAAGGGGGAGATCAGCTGGTCCAGAGGCATGAGGAGGAAAGGAGGAGAAGACAAGATTGTCGGGAACTTGAAGGCTGACGGACATTTGTTGGTGTTTCTGGATCTGCACGAGGTCCGCCTTCTTCTAGTAGCTGAACCTGCGTTTTCCCTGGTGAGCCATCACCCCTCGTCGTGCTGTGTGGTCAGGTTGACTGCTTCCTCTTCTGATCTGAGATGGCTGTGTGACGCAATCTCAGCTAACTGCATCATTAGATTCCCCTGCCAGAGGCTGACCCGGTGCGGGGGGGGACATGGAGCCCTGGGTGGACCAATGAGACTCAGTCCTGGAGTTTTCACTGAAACTGTTGAGAAGGAAGAGTGCTGAGCTTTCTGAGAAGATGCAGATATTAGAGAGAATCAGATCCAGGCAGCTATCTTGGTACCGCATGGGGAAAGCCAAGGCACAAATGGAGAAAGCAGATCTGAGGGATGGAAAAAGGAAGACAAAATCTTGATAATGTCATCCGAGCCCCTAGAACGAGTCATGCCTGAAGCCATCACCTGGATGCTTTTGTCATATGAGCAGTAAATTCTAGCTTTTGCAACAGCTGCTTTGAGTTGTGTTTCTGCCACTTGAGATTGAATTAAGACAAAATAACCTGCCTGATATTTTTCAATGCCGTGTCAGAGTCTGTTTGGGGACTGGGAGTTGGAAGAAAGCTCTAACACTAGGAATAAAGTTTTAAAACTTGCTCTGGATCAGCATTTCCCAGAGCTTTCTGCCATTCTGCAGAGAAAGGGCCTTATATTCAAAAGCACCTTTGGGGACTCGGCTGACCATAGGCCGCTTTCTCTTTCTCTTCTGAGGACACCCTGTGGCTTAGAGGCTTTTATGAGCTAATGTGTTTATGAAGCTCAAACAGGGAGTGAGAGACGCAGCCTTTCCCACCCCTGCTGTCTGGAGAATTTGTTCTGGAGAACAGACCCTGGAAACACGACTTCCTCCACTTCCACAACACACGTGCATTTGGAGGCATATCCCTGTGAATCCAGTTCTATTTCTGAAAACAACCCACTTGTGGCAGCTGGGAAAGCGGGGCATCCTGCATGTGTCTGATGCAGCGCCCTGGGCCCGCAGCCTCTCCCTCTGCTCCCCCTGCAGTGAAGGGTGGGGGCGAGGAGCAGACACAGCCAAGGACCCACCCTGATTCCACCCACCGAACCTCCTGGAGGAGGGCTTCAGAGAAATGGCTCCCGGCAAGGACACTGCATTTCTCAGATCCCTGGCACAGGGAGGGAGACAAAGGAACCCACTGAGGAAGTACTCGGGCTGTTAGTACCTTCAGTGGCAGGGCTCCTACCCACCAGGGACCCTGCCCTGGGGAGTCTCAGTGGCCTCTCCAGGCCACAGGAGGAGGGAAGGCTGCTCCTGGCTCCAGGCCCAAGCTCCTCAAGGCAGGGCCTCTGCAGGGGCCTCTGGTGGCAGAGCCAGCTCCATGTGACCCCAAGTGTCACACCTGATGAATCACCTGGAGAAGAAGCTTCCTCTGCCACGTGCTCGCTTTAAATGTCAGCAGCACAACTACATTTCGGGAAGTCTGGGCAGCGCGGGGAAACCGTGCCCGAAGCTCCGAGGCCGTAACACAATCCCGTGTCACTTGTGCACTGCCTCTCAGAACTGATTTCTTCAGTAATCATGTATTTTGTGGCTGCAATCCTGCTTTACAAACATATCGCCACTGTTCCGTCTGCTTAACATAAAAGCATTTTTGATGTCTTACTATTCTAATAACAGCGTGACTAAAAAGTGCCTATTAGTCAATGACCTGCTCCTACCTCATCTCAGGAAACCACTGGTAAATAACCTAACTTAGTCAACCTGATGGTCAGAAGAGGGCTAGTACCAGCCCAGGGTCTAGAGCTGACACGCATCCGCAGCCAGGGCCCAGTGTCAGGAGAAGGACCCAGGTGCAGGGCTGGGGCCTGAGTGGGTGCAAAGAGCCGAGACCACATGTAACCTCTCCCGGAGGAAGCGGACGGCCCTGTTCTTGGGGAACATAACCCGTGGACTCCGTCAGGTGGATGCTCCAGGACCCCATGCACGCAGCACAGGCCCAGCCCCAGGTTCTGGAGATACTGTGAATAACCCCAAGAGCGCAGGGACCTCCATCTCCGGAGCAGAGCAGAGGAGCGAGGATTAGCCGGCATCCATTCCTGATGAGTACTGAGATTGGGCATTCACTGATCTAAGGAGTTCGGTTCCTGCCGAGTCTCTGGGCCTGACCCTCTGGAGATGAAGCATGGTGGACTTCCAGCGCATCGGGCATCAGGACCCGCAGGGGAGGGACAGGACCACACCCTGGCCAACTGCAGCTGCTCTGCAGGCTTCTGCTGGAGCTGCGGCTCTCGCCGCCACGAAGATGAGAATGATTACAGGATCAGCCGGAGCATTTCACATGTGGCTTTCTCGTGTCCACCTGGAATTCATTCCCTTCTGTTCCCTCTGTCTACAGCACCAGCCATCCTTTGTAGGGAGGACAATTTCAGACTCTCACAAGTCCTACCTTGATTAAAATCTGAAATTACACTGAAGGGGAAATGGAAAACTGCTTCCTGGTAAGATGCTAAAACGTCTGGAGCTGAAGCCTCACAGAGTCGTCTGAGTAAAGCCAGCTCTGTGCCAAGTCAGAGCATGTCTGCAGCCCAGACCCACTCTCCCCAGCTCTAACCACACATAAATGCAAAATTCTTCCACAGCAGGATTTGATGACTGTGAACTCACTCCACCACCCTCCTCCTTTCTGGGTCTCCAGAGACTTGGGACAGAATCTGTGTAAGGCTGGGGGCCGGGTCAGAACGGCAGTGGCCTGTGTGTCTGGGAGGCACTGAGAGGCTCCTATTTGATCCCGACTGTGGGGCCAGACTCCCTGGTTCAAATCCAGGCTCTACTCCATTGCCGGGTGGTGTTGGCGAGTAAGTTTACCTCTCTGAGGCTCAGCTGCCTCACTTGTGAAATGGGGGTGACAGGAGTCCTTAGCGCAAATGGTTACTGTGAAAACTGAGTAAGTAATTTATCGTTCCTGGTAAACAATACGCACTCAGTGAAAGCTAGTGGGAGGATGAGGGTGGGGGAGGAAGAATTATTATCACATGTGTGGTATTTAAGGTAACTGAGCCAAGTCTTAAGATCTCT
>NW_025793417.1:0-9062 GCF_021613505.1 Equus quagga | reverse complement strand
GAAGAATAATTCAGGGGTCGCTTTGCACCCACAGATGAAAATGGAGACCCCATTGCCTTGGGATGCTGGGACGTTAATAAAATGTGACACTTCTCTCTGATCTGGTTATTTAAACTAGGGAGGATTCTCGGTTTTTGTTTTGTTTTCTCATCTCATCAAAAGTTATTTTTAAGACCATGTTCTGATCTTTGGTTTAAGTGTAGAGAGGCCGCAGGAAAGCGTGTGTCTCCCACCCAGACAACGGGACAAACAGCCGGCCAGTCTGCAAAGTAGCAACTTCTCCTGAGCCTGTTAGAGAACTGAGATTGCAGAGCAAACAGCTACCCTGAAATGGGGGGGGGGGGGGGAGGAGAGAGGTGCTTGCAGAGACACAGCAGGGCCCAGCACTTGGTTAACTGGACACTGCAAACTAAGCTGGTATGAAGATTAAAAATTCAAAAATTGTGAAAAGCTGAGTGTGGGAAAGTTGAAATGCATGACAGTGTGCCAGGGATGGCAGAGAGGGGTTGGGGTACAGTGTTCCACGGTCCTCACACTGCAGGTGAAGCAGTGTATCATTATTTGAAGGTGGACTCAGATTATTTAACAGTGAATATTATAAACCATAGCTCAGTCACGAAAAATGTTCTAAATAAAATGAGGTATCAACAATAAGGCAATTGAGGAGATAAATGGAATTAATCTCAGACAAGGAAGAAAAGCAGGGAAAAGAGAAAAGAAGAACAATTGGAATAGATCGGAAACAACTAGCAGGATGGCAGATGTGAATCCCGCTCCATCAACAACCATTTCAAATGTGAGTAGAAAAATGCAACAGTGGACACTTGGAAGTTACCAGATTGGATAAAAATAAGCAAGAATCAACCATGTGCTGTCTACAAGAAACCTACTTTAATAAACATAAAAATGTAGATCTGCTAGGAGTGGAAGGAGGCAGGAAGGTGGACCACGCAAACACAAACCAGGAGAAAGCTGGAGCACACACACTCACTTCAGGCACAGGGGACCTGAGAACAAGATCGATTCAGGGGCAAGCGGCCACTGCAACAGGCAGAAGGGTGCATTCTCCAAGAAGATGTGATGATTCTAAATATCTGTGCACCTCACCACAGAACTCAAATCACACGAGGCAAAAAACCGATAGAACTGAGAGGAAAAACCGGCAGGTCCATGATTAGTGTAGGAGGCTTCAACACCCCGTCTCAGTAAGTGACACAGCAAGCAGGCAGAAGATGAGTAAGGACATGGATGACTGGACAGCATCATCCAGCAGCTCGACAGAGCAGACATCCCAGAACACCCGGCACTGTCACAGCAGAAGGCACGTCTCAGGTGCCCAGAGAACGTTCTCCAAGTTAGACCCTCTCTGGGCCATAAAAATGAAAGATTGTAAATCATACAAGCACATTCTTGAACCATTATGGAATTAAACTAGAAATCAATATCTGGAAAATCTCCAAATATTGAGAAATTGAACAACACATTTCTAAATAACCTATGAGTCAAAGAGGAAGTCTCAAGAAAATTGTATGTCATCGTATATACACATACAGAGGAAAATGAAAACAGATCACGTTGAAATACGTCAGCTGCATTTAACGCAGGATTTAGGGGGTCAGACCATCACTCAGAGTGAGAAGAAACTGAGCTGTAATGCACAGAGGCCCCACAGTCTGAACCAACGCGGCCCCAGGTCCTTGCCGCCATGTGGGGCTGGGGAGTGAGACGCAGGAGGGGCACGAGATCCTTTCATTATTCGTCCACAAACGGTTCAGGGAGGACCATTCGTGCTCAGCCTCCGGGACCCCTGTGAGCAGACAGAGGAGTTTGGAGGTGGGAGCCGGCATCAGAGTGTTGTCTCCCCATTGCTGACCCCCTGCAAAGGAGCCCCAGGACCGCTGTCCCAGGTTGGAGAGCAGGTGTGTGGGGCTGGGGGTGGGGTTGGAGGTGGTGCCCCCTTAGGAATGAAGCCTGGAGGACACGGGGATACTGGGGTCCTGCTGCTGGGCCCCCCCACCCCGTGGTGGGTGGTGGAGAAGGATCCAGGCAGGGCAGCCTCTGGGTCCCCAGCTGTCACCAACCAAAGCCAGACGGAAAACTCAGCTCACCCGGAAACGTCCGGGACGGGCCCATCCTGCCTGGGCCCTCGGATCTGGAAGTTCAGTCAGTACAGAGAGAGGATGGGGACATGGTGCCTACAAATTCAGTCACTCCCCTGGGTCACCCTGTCATCAACTCTCCCTTCAAGCCCCTCCCAATGTCCGTGCTCTGACCAGGAGAGTTTAATTACTGATGGGCCCGCAGTCTGTGCTGAGCCTGCTTCTGCATTTGGGTTGACCAGGTGAACTGTCCTCCCAGACCCCAGAGACGGGAAGGGGGAGCCCGCGGGTCTCTTACTGAAGCCTCTGTGATCCCGTAAAAGGCTGGGGGGTAAAGTGATTGCACACGAGCCTCACATGGCCCTGGGGACAGGGGACAGCCTGCATTTGAAAGCTCAGTGACACGTCACCACGAGGCATATCTCCGGCAGCTGAAAGCGATGAGCTGAAGCACGCTACCTGCACTCAGGGCTCTCTGTCAATGCCAAGGATGGCGGCTCCAGGGCCACCTTCCTGTCCCACTCCTGACCTCGCCGCCCCTCCTGGAAGGAGATTCCCTACAGAACAGGTATGCGATCACCCTGGACCTGCACGAACTCTCCCTGCTTGGTTCTTGGCCTCGTCCAGCTCACCTGAAGCTCCTCTCCCCCGAGGGAGCTGTCCTGTCCACGGTCCATCCCCAGATGGTGGCTCAGCCCCCAAGGGCGGCGGCCAGGCCATGGGAGTCAAAGCCCAGCCACGACAGGGGACTGACCTATAAACAGGAAACCTGGGCCAAGGGATGGCCTCAGCCACGCCCTGCCAGCTGGAGACCTGGAAGCTGTTCAAGGTCCACTCCAGCTGGCTGTCTCCACCTGCTCCCTCAGGATTTGTACCCAGGTCAAGAGTTTATGATCGAATCCCTCAGTCCCGAGCAGCCGCCACAAGAGCCTCTGCTGACATTCTGTCTGCTCATCAGCAGACGGGTTGTTATTTTATCAGCACAGCGAAGCCAGAGTGACTTTCTCTGGGTGGTGAATACCAGTACAAGCCTTAGAAGTGCTTTTCTGTTGGTGATGACGAGACTCTGACATATTCCGGAGACGCTCTCACCCGATCCACACCTGTGCAGGTACAGGCACCAGAAGGCCGGCTGGTCTGGACTCTCAGTCCCAGCTCGGCAT
This sequence comes from Equus quagga, assembly GCF_021613505.1. Classification (NCBI taxonomy): domain Eukaryota; kingdom Metazoa; phylum Chordata; class Mammalia; order Perissodactyla; family Equidae; genus Equus; species Equus quagga. The sequence continues at coordinate 5,800 of NW_025793417.1, read as the reverse complement.
GTGGATGGGAGGACACTGTGGGTGGTGCTGACCAGGAAGCCAAGATCCTGCCTCTGGAGTGTCACGGAGACCCTTCCTGCAGGGCAAAACCAGATCACGTCTCAGCAAGGAGACCTGGAATTTTTGCAGGCTTATAGAGGAGTGTGATAGGGGCCATTCCGTGTCTGCCTCCTAATAAATGCGTTTAATGCATGACCATCTACGTGTCAGAGCTGGTCCAGGCAGCTTTACCATTACCTGGTGGGAGAGGTGGATGAGTACATCTAGCCCTCGTCATCTCAGACTTTCTGGAAGCTAAGTGTCATGCACCCGAAAAAAACCTGATAGTTTTCCGTGAACAAGCTGGCCTAGGTCACTTCACAACCATCCCAGCTCCCTGAGGCTTTCCACCAGGCTGTCGGCAGTAATGGCACCTCGTCAAACAAGTGGGGAGGACACCAGCTGGGAGATGGAGTTATGTTGTTCCGCTGAGGGAGTCTGCTGTGTGGACTTCTAGAAGGGTTTCTAGACTGGGGAAGGGTGGCTGGCAGATGTAGTCTGAAGTGAAATGGCCCTGACCATCGAGAGTTTATGAGATGTGTCTGCAGGAACTCAGCAAGAAAACCTGCTCCTCTCCTATTTCCTTTCTCTCCAGAGCATCAGAACTGCTGAGAGCCTGGTCCTGAGGGCGCCGTAGCAACCAGAATGCAGCTGTACCAGCTCAGGACGTGACCTCGGGAGCCTGGCCCATCTCCACGGAGCCCTGGAGATCATCTCCCTGGATCTGCAACAGCACCAGGGGCCTGGGTACGTTGGCCGGGATGTGGCCAGGCGCGTGGGGCAGTCCTGACACACGACCTGGATGACTCCGAGGGACCCCAGCACCTCACAACCTCATGGCGCCCCCTGAGGCAGGCGCTCTCATGACACCCACCCTGCAGATGAGGAAACCGAGGCCCCAAGAGGTCAGGTGACTGGAGGCGACTCACCAGGTGTCCACCCTCCTGCCCCCATTCCTGCCCCAAGACCGCCTGGACCAGGAGACACTGGATGCCCTGAAACAGGTCCCACCTGCGCACCCAGAGCAGGAAGGGAAGACAGCGCCCCTCCCGTCGAGACGCAGTGCTTAAATGCATGCGTGGCAAGTGTGAGTGGTGCCTCTGCAAAGAGAAAGCGCTCGCGTTCTGACACTGTCAGGCAGACTTTTCAGTCCATGAGGGTCTCCTGATGCCCCGTCCTCTTCAGAGACTCCACCACCACCTGAGCCCTTGCTGGGCCACCTGCTGCCAGGCCGTGGGCGGAGAGGGGCTGCCACCAGACACTGACCCTGCTGGACACGTGCGGGGCGGCCCGTCTGCACACTCCAGTCGGGATGAAGCGGAACAGATGCCCTGAGACTGTCTGAGAAGAAGCCGCTGCTTTAATTAGTGCCTCAGCTTCCACAACCATCCCCACTGGAAGGAAGGAGCTGGAATGACTGCTGCTGGATCCTCCTTGTTTCACTATGCACTCAGACAACGCTCTCTTCAAACGCTTCATTTTCAGTGAATTGTCACACTAAAGTCGAAAAGGCTACGTTCCTCCCCATTTAGCAACTCAGCCAGAACATCATCTCATTCTGAAGTGATGAAAATGTTTAACTTCTCTTCTTAAGCTCTCTCAGTGACGTTTCCTTTCGTGTTTTCACTCTGTGGGTCCTCAGCTCCACTAAGGAGAGAGGGGAGCTTCCTAAAGGTGTTTCAGCTAAAGCTTTTCCTATTTTCTTGTAAGGAGGGGAAATAATCTTTTTGGAACTTAGAAACCTGACTTGAGCCCATAGTACCATCTCATCCTCTTTCTGATTCAGCTATGGATTCGTAAGATATGGTTTCAAATGGCGACATGAGATCTTGGACCACACAAACCTCCATCCCCTCTACTGAGCAACGGGAATCCTAAGACCCACCTCCCTGGCCACGATAGACCATATTCATTTGTACATTCATATAGTCACTCGACTGTAATTTGCTGAGCAGTGATTGTATGCTAGGCCCTGGGCTGAACACCTGAAAATGGACTACAGGGTCACAAAATTGGGCTCCACGTGTGACCAGACCTGTGTGACTGGGAAGAGCTGAGCTGGAGTTGCTTCTCAACCCTTCTGGTCCTTGCTGCCCAGGGCCTGGGGAGATCAGCCTCATATGGCTCCTCTGCCCTCACCTGGAACGACACATTGGACCGAGGCAAAGGACATAGAGACCCTGACATGATCCCACCATGGGAGCCACGATACTCAGGAGAGCCAGTGAGCAGACAGACCCTCTTTCCACACTTCCTCTCCCCTGCTAGCCGTCCAAGGCACATGACATCGACATGATACAGACGAGAAGAGGAGAACCTGCAAAAAATCAGGGCAGGAAATTACTCGCCTGGATTCCAGTTTCCTTTCAATCGTTCTTCCATTCTCTAAGCTCGAACTTAGCACTTGACAGATGCAGGCAGTACGTGCTAAGAGCTGGGCTCACAGAGCACGAGTGAGAGAAGATACAGCTCTCCCAAGAGCCCAGAGTCTAGTACACGGATATCACACACATGCCACATGAGGATAATGAGGGAACGCTTCCATGTCAGCATGGATGACCTGGGCAAGAGGTGGCCCTGCAGTGACGGGAAGAGGGAGATGAGCCGGTCCAGAGGCATGAGGAGGAAAGGAGGAGAAGACAAGATTGTCGGGAACTTGAAGGCTGACGGACATTTGTTGGTGTTTCTGGATCTGCACGAGGTCCGCCTTCTTCTAGTAGCTGAACCTGCGTTTTCCCTGGTGAGCCATCACCCCTCGTCGTGCTGTGTGGTCAGGTTGACTGCTTCCTCTTCTGATCTGAGATGGCTGTGTGACGCAATCTCAGCTAACTGCATCATTAGATTCCCCTGCCAGAGGCTGACCCGGTGCGGGGGGGGACATGGAGCCCTGGGTGGACCAATGAGACTCAGTCCTGGAGTTTTCACTGAAACTGTTGAGAAGGAAGAGTGCTGAGCTTTCTGAGAAGATGCAGATATTAGAGAGAATCAGATCCAGGCAGCTATCTTGGTACCGCATGGGGAAAGCCAAGGCACAAATGGAGAAAGCAGATCTGAGGGATGGAAAAAGGAAGACAAAATCTTGATAATGTCATCCGAGCCCCTAGAACGAGTCATGCCTGAAGCCATCACCTGGATGCTTTTGTCATATGAGCAGTAAATTCTAGTTTTTGCAACAGCTGCTTTGAGTTGTGTTTCTGCCACTTGAGATTGAATTAAGACAAAATAACCTGCCTGATATTTTTCAATGCCGTGTCAGAGTCTGTTTGGGGACTGGGAGTTGGAAGAAAGCTCTAACACTAGGAATAAAGTTTTAAAACTTGCTCTGGATCAGCATTTCCCAGAGCTTTCTGCCATTCTGCAGAGAAAGGGCCTTATATTCAAAAGCACCTTTGGGGACTCGGCTGACCATAGGCCGCTTTCTCTTTCTCTTCTGAGGACACCCTGTGGCTTAGAGGCTTTTATGAGCTAATGTGTTTATGAAGCTCAAACAGGGAGTGAGAGACGCAGCCTTTCCCACCCCTGCTGTCTGGAGAATTTGTTCTGGAGAACAGACCCTGGAAACACGACTTCCTCCACTTCCACAACACACGTGCATTTGGAGGCATATCCCTGTGAATCCAGTTCTATTTCTGAAAACAACCCACTTGTGGCAGCTGGGAAAGCGGGGCATCCTGCATGTGTCTGATGCAGCGCCCTGGGCCCGCAGCCTCTCCCTCTGCTCCCCCTGCAGTGAAGGGTGGGGGCGAGGAGCAGACACAGCCAAGGACCCACCCTGATTCCACCCACCGAACCTCCTGGAGGAGGGCTTCAGAAAAATGGCTTCCAGCAAGGACACTGCATTTCTCAGATCCTTGGCACAGGGAGGGAGACAAAGGAACCCACTGAGGAAGTACTCGGGCTGTTAGTACCTTCAGTGGCAGGGCTCCTACCCACCAGGGACCCTGCCCTGGGGAGTCTCAGTGGCCTCTCCAGGCCGCAGGAGGAGGGAAGGCTGCTCCTGGCTCCAGGCCCGAGCTCCTCAAGGCAGGGCCTCTGCAGGGGCCTCTGGTGGCAAAGCCAGCTCCATGTGACCCCAAGTGTCACACCTGATGAATCACCTGGAGAAGAAGCTTCCTCTGCCACGTGCTCGCTTTAAATGTCAGCAGCACAACTACATTTCGGGAAGTCTGGGCAGTGCGGGGAAAACATGCCCGAAGCTCCGAGGCCGTAACACAATCCCGTGTCACTTGTGCACTGCCTCTCAGAACTGATTTCTTTAGTAATCATGTATTTTGTGGCTGCAATCCTGTTTTACAAACATATCGCCACTGTTCCGTCTGCTTAACATAAAAGCATTTTTGATGTCTTACTATTTTAATAACAGCGTGACTAAAAAGTGCCTATTAGTCAATGACCTGCTCCTACCTCATCTCAGGAAACCACTGGTAAATAACCTAACTTAGTCAACCTGATGGTCAGAAGAGGGCTAGTACCAGCCCAGGGTCTAGAGCTGACACGCATCCGCAGCCAGGGCCCAGTGTCAGGAGAAGGACCCAGGTGCAGGGCTGGGGCCTGAGCGGGTGCAAAGAGCCGAGACCACATGTATCCTCTCCCGGAGGAAGCGGACGGCCCTGTTCTTGGGGAACATAACCCGTGGACTCCGTCCGGTAGATGCTCCAGGACCCCATGCACGCAGCACAGCCCCAGCCCCAGGTTCTGGAGATACTGTGAATAACCCCAAGAGCTCAGGGACCTCCATCTCCGGAGCAGAGCAGAGGAGCGAGGATTAGCTGGCATCCATTCCTGATGAGTACTGAGATTGGGCATTCACTGATCTAAGGAGTTCGGTTCCTGCCGAGTCTCTGGGCCTGACCCTCTGGAGATGAAGCATGGCGGACTTCCAGAGCATCGGGTATCAGGACCCGCAAGGGAGGGACAGGACCACACCCTGGCCAACTGCAGCTGCTCTGCAGGCTTCTGCTGGAGCTGCGGCTCTCGCCGCCACGAAGATGAGAATGATTACAGGATCAGCCGGAGCATTTCACATGTGGCTTTCTCATGTCCACCTGGAATTCATTCCCTTCTGTTCCCTCTGTCTACAGCACCAGCCATCCTTTGTAGGGAGGACAATTTTAGACTCTCACAAGTCCTACCTTGATTAAAATCTGAAATTACACTGAAGGGGAAATGGAAAACTGCTTCCTGGTAAGATGCTAAAACGTCTGGAGCTGAAGCCTCACAGAGTCGTCTGAGTAAAGCCAGCTCTGTGCCAAGTCAGAGCATGTCTGCAGCCCAGACCCACTCTCCCCAGCTCTAACCACACATAAATGTAAAATTCTTCCACAGCAGGATTTGATGACTGTGAACTCACTCCACCACCCTCCTCCTTTCTGGGTCTCCAGAGACTTGGGACAGAATCTGTGTAAGGCTGGGGGCCGGGTCAGAACGGCAGTGGCCTGTGTGTCTGGGAGGCACTGAGAGGCTCCTATTTGATCCCGACTGTGGGGCCAGACTCCCTGGTTCAAATCCAGGCTCTACTCCATTGCCAGGTGGTGTTGGCAAGTAAGTTTACCTCTCTGAGGCTCAGCTGCCTCACTTGTGAAATGGGGATGACAGGAGTCCTTAGCGCAAATGGTTACTGTGAAAACTGAGTAAGTAATTTATCATTCCTGGTAAACAATACGCACTCAGTGAAAGCTAGTGGGAGGATGAGGGTGGGGGAGGAAGAATTATTATCACATGTGTGGTATTTAAGGTAACTGAGCCAAGTCTTAAGATCTCT
>NW_025793416.1:0-5416 GCF_021613505.1 Equus quagga | reverse complement strand
TTAGAACTTAGTCTAAGCCAAAATCTGTCTGTCTGTAAATCCCGCCCACCACCAGCGTTATGACATCCCTTCCCGGAAAGAGGGTGGCCTCTTTAAGGTACCGTTGGAGACACAAACCTTCTGGATCTCTTTCACCATGAAAACACTTGAGAAATGCTGACAAGGCAATCAAAGTAAAAGGCGAAGAAGGCCACATAGCCAAGCCTTTGGAAAAAGTGCCTGTCCTTACCCTCTCTTGGCTTACATGGTGTTCAGCCTTCTGCTCTCTCAGTGCTCACCAATGAGCCTTCTAATCAACAAATCTGATGGCCTCCTCCATGTCTTTGTCTTCTATGACCTCCAACCTCTGGAAGTTCTCCTCTCTTAGTGTCCGGAAGACTTCATAACAGCTGGGCTGGGTCTTAAAGGAAAAGTAGCAATGTGCTGTACAGAGAAGGGGGATACTGTATATTCAAATTCCCGTTCAACATAATCATTGATGTGCCTAATAGTCAATGCAAACGTCAAACGTTAAAAACCAAATTTTTCTTATGTTACATCATATACAAAAGTTAACTCAAAATGGATCAGAGACCCACCCTAAGAGCTCAAAGTATAAACCTCTTAGAATAAATCATAAGAGAAAAGCTTCATGACATTGGATTTGGCAATGAATTCTTGGACGTGACACCAAAAGAGCTGGCAACAAAAGCAAAAATGCATGGATTAGACTACATGAAAATTAAAAACCCGTGGGTGTTAAAGGACACTATCAAGAGAATGAAAAGGCAACACACAGCTGAGGAACCTCAATGGCACCCATTAGGGTCTGTGTCAGCACGCCTGGACCAGGTCAGAGCAATGTCTCGGTCTCCAGGGAGGTCCCCCCTCTCCCCAGGATGCCACCAGAGCCCACCAGATCAGGCCCGCGCATCTTCTGTATGTAGGAGATGGAACGAAGTTTTTCATATCCCTGACCTTTGGAGAAAGTTTGAATTTGAACTGAACCAATCAGCAACTTTGTCTTTTCAAGCCACTCCTCGTGATCTCATTCAGCAGATCTTTAAAAGGCATGTTGCCTGTCTCCAGTATGTCAGCTTTAAGGTTGATAGCAGTACTGAATCAGCAGAGGCTGCCTGTGATATATTTTCTCAGCTGGGAAATGGTTCTCCACACCTTGGGCTTGATTTCTAGGGCCAATCCAAGTTTTATGAACGTGTCAAAGTCTCATTTTGTGTCAGCACTTACAGTTGTTTTTGTCAACTCAAAATCATTATCATCAATCAAAATTGAAGACCCACCCGTGGATGACCCTTCATTGAAGGTTCTGGTGGCCAATAATAGTGATACTCTAACACTCCTAACAATGAGCAGCTGTCCTTATGTTTCATCTGATGGAATCCTTTGTGTAGCTGATCATTGTCAAGGCCTTAGAGAACTGGCATTGAATTATTACATTCCAAGTGATGAACTTCTCCTGGCCCTTTCAAGTGAGACTCATGTTAACCTTGAACATCTTCGAATTGATGTTGTGAGTGAAAATCCTGGACAAATTAAATTTCATTCCATTAAAAAACAAAGTTGAGATGCACTTATTAAACACTCCCCTGGAGTTAATGTTGTCATATGCTTCTTTTTAAATGAAGAGGAATTTGAGACATTCTTCACAGAAGAATCCCCTGTCACTCATCTTTATTTCGGTCGGTCAGTAAGCAAGTGGTCCTAGGACGGATAGGTCCTATCTGCCCATGCCTAGCTGAGTTAGTGGTGTGTGCAAACGTTCTTCAGACTCTTGGTAATGAGCTGATCTGTATTGCTCAACACTGTAAAAACTGAACAGCCTTGGGCCTCAGTGCATGTGAAGTTCGCTGCAGTGCCGTGGTTGAGTTTGTAAGGCTGGGTGGGAGGAGGCTCGCGCAGCTCTCTGTGATGGAGGAGGTTCTGACCCCGATGGGGATTACGGCCTGGATAAAATTCACGCTGAAGCCTCCAAATACCTGGGAAGAACGTGGTTCCCGGATGTCATGCCTGGCTGGTAATTGTCTACCAAAGATTCTCAACTTTTTTTTTTAAGTCAGTAAGATTAGGTTCTTTCTGTCTATGCAGACATAAATTGTAAGATGTATTGCTGAAATGTTTTTGGTAAAATATTTTATCATTTGCAAATTGTCTTAATGTACTGCAGCAGAAACATTTGAAAAAATAGGAGAAATTTGAAAAGCCAGAAATTTCCATAAATCGGGTGCAGACGCTATATTGTGAATTAGTTCATATGCTAAAGGCTACAGATGGTTTCTAGATAAGCTCCTCAGCCTTCCTTGAAGGCATGTTTTAGCTTGCTAAATAAATTTATAATATTAAGCTTTCTATCCTTTAAATTATGCATTTACAACTTTATATTGTTTTAATTGTTTTTGTTTCATTTTGATATTAATATATTTTACAAAATATTTAGTATTAAAAACAGAGTAAAATCAAAATATAGATATAAGGTTGGCTTAATTTTACTTCCTTTTTAGCACTATATAAGATGATATTGTGATTCAATAAACAACTTGTAATTTCCAAAATAGAAAAAGGCAACACACAGAATGGGAGAAAATATATGCAAATCATCAGTGTAGCACACCCAGGTGGTGTCGCAGAATTGCTCGCATGTGGGGATCCCCTCCCCCTGCACACCCATACACAAATCTGGTGTCAGAAGTGTTGTGAGTGTGAAAGCAGAGTTCTGCATGAGAGTAAAGGATACATGGGAGGAAAAACTGGGATAATTCGAATACAGGTGGTGTCAGGGAAGTGGGACTTGCCACATCAGCCTTGACTCATAAAATCACATGGTTTGGGAAGAGAAAGGATGAAAAGGTGGGACATGAACCTTTGATTCCGGCATGGCAACGTGGTCACCCATGATGTGGACCAGGAGCTGTGCCACACTCAGTTACTAAAGGTAAATGTCACCAATGGAATTTGGAGACGGATCCAAATCACAGGCAGTTGGTTCACTGAATGCTTAGGGAAATGCAAATTAAGAAGAGAAAGGCAAAATATTCAGTCTCTTTGTTATTGTTATCTGTCATAGCTAAAATAAAATTAAAAGAAAGTACTAGGTATGATTTCGATGCTAGACTAAGCTCAGAATTCAGTCACTGGCCTCAACGCCACCCTGCAAAACAAAAATTATACCGGGACAATGGAAAGTACCTCTAAGACCTCTGGTCACCAGGAAGGGAGTCAACATGGGTGGAGCACAAAACCGAAAAACTATTGAAACCAGAAGGTATAGTGGGAAGGAATTGTTTCATTTTATAGATGGATATTGTCAGCTTCCTGAGGAACCTTTACTAAAAGGGAATGCAAGAGTGACTGATTTGGAGGCTGTGTCTTTTCTTTTGAATGCTTCGGAGTGGAAGAGAGTGTTTGGGTTGATTCAGGAGCCACAGCTCACTATGGAACCACCACAGAGGGCTATATGTGACCCAGACACACAGGAGGTTATTCCCAAAGGAACAGCCAGCCTGGCGGCCTGGGTAAAAGCGACGGTAAGGTCTGCTTACCCTGAGAAGGGGGACTGTCCATCTCTGTCTATGAATGCCAAGTGGAACACCCCAGATGAAGCAGCTTATATGCTTCACATGCAAGCCATGCGGGACTGGCCTTATGATGACGCGGATATTCACCCACTGAATATGCCCATTACTCAGGTCATGGTAAAGACTATGGTTAAGGGGACCACTTTCATGTGGGCACCCCATATAACCTTGCAGCTGCAAAAGTGACCGACAGTTCAGGAAGCCTTATCGAATTTGCTGTCTCAGTTTCCCTTCATGGGCTTTACAACTGCCAAGAAAAATATTAGGTTAATTAACAGGAGAATGGGGAAAGGCAGAGGAGACAATCAAGAGACTGGTTTTAGCTGGGTGAAAAATCTCTAAACAGTTATTAAAGGCTAATGTGAATCAAGCAAATATTGATAGGAGTGAAACAGAGAGGAAACAGAAAGGCAAGAGTCACAGGACTTGTCCCAGGAGAGTGGAAATCTTTAGATGAATTTGAAGAACTGGGAGGAATAAAATGGACATCAATGAGGTCAGAACCAAGGTATTCATACAGCACTACCAAAGGTTGGAAAGGCAAAAGGGTCCCCCTGCTGGTCCACCAAGATTAAAGGGCTCCAGACAAGTCAACTAGGTGTATCCCAATTTGGAAAAATTTTGAAAGCCTGAAGGCAGAGATTACAAGGAGAAACCTGACCAACAATCGCCTGTGTTTGTGGCAATGGTTAGGCAGATTAAACAAGTTGAAGACTGACAAAAGGGCCAGAGTCCCTTGGCTTGCCTCCTCACTGGGGACCCAAAGCCTTTTGCACAAGGGTGAGTAAGATGGTCAGTGGGTGGAAAAGAGAAGTCCCCAGGAGTCCTTGATGATCAGGATTATTTTAGGCTGGTTACTGTTAAAAACTGCAGATGAGAAGGAGGCTCTGAGGAGTGGAATTTGCTTGCCCTTTGATCAGAGACATTTGCATTTGTGAAGGAAGTCTCCATCTGCATGGGCTGTCTCCCTCTCTGCACCAGGAGGAAGGGGGGATGACCTTATCTCTAGAAACTCTTAATGGAGACGGCAAGGACTTAAGTCTTGTTTATTGTGCTTGTCTGGTAACCTCATGTAGCTGACTTCCCCCACCACCAACATCCTCCTTTGTCTTTAGCTGAAGATAATATTTAAGGTGGTGGCTTCTGCCATGTACTTAATCCGGTTTGATTCTTATCTAAAAGTTATAGGACCACCCAATAACCAGACCCTACCGGCACTGATACCATTTTAACAACTCTTTTTACATATTCTTTCCTTTGTCTTGTAAAGAGATAACTCACATATCTATGCCTCAATTTAGCCCTACCCTCAACCCATGTTTGCAGCAGCAGATCCTCCTGCCCGGGGGTACTGTCCCCATGCAGCAGCAGCTCTGACTGCCCATGGGTCCTGTCCCCATGCTATTCTCTAAATAAAGGAGCACTACTGCCAGATGGTGAGAGTCCAAGAAATCTTTCTTTCGACTCCTTGGCTCACCAACCCTGCATCACTTGATATAGTTGCCTCACGCACTGTGGTACCAAAACCCATTGGCGATGCCCTGACATGGGCTCCAATTAGACTGAGAGAACATAAAAGTGTAAGAGTCAACCAGGCTATGAAAGTTGAAATGTTTAAAGAGGCTTTATATACAGAAACCGTGTCTTGTTTGCTTGGATGTCTTATAGGAATGGCTATTATGTCTGGCTGAGGAACACTTCCCCTACCTAGTATTGTGAAACCAAAACCTGTTGATGACGGCCTAAAGGAGGCTACAGTCGGGAATGTAAGGATGAATGGAAGTCAGGTAAAAGTTTGTAAGAGAAATGGTATGTTTGAAGAGGCTTTATGTGAAGTGGCTGCA
>NW_025793415.1:53410-119464 GCF_021613505.1 Equus quagga | reverse complement strand
CAACAGGTATGCACCCAGAGACAAACTAGGGCATGTGCACAGACCAGCCAACTCCTCCATGCACAGGTGGAGACATTAGCAGAGTTGCCTGGCTGGTGGGCACCTGCCGCAGCAGGGGGCCAGAGCAAGAAGGGGCTCCAGGGTGCCATGTGAAAAGGGAGGTTGTAAATGTTTGGATCACTTCCTGTTAAAGCATCCCTGATAGTCTGATGATTACTTTGATTGCCACTCGTTCATCATCAGTGAGGCTCTTTGGTCTTGCCTATACATGTACAACGTTTGTTTTTCTTTTAATTTGATCTCATTCTTATTTTTCCACAAAAATAGAAAGCTGTTATGATTGTTGCTGTTATTACTATTATACAGTATTAGGTGTTCCTAAAAGAAATATAATTATGTTATTAATTTCCTTGATTGTTGCTTTATTTAAAAATTTTTTCTTTTAGAACATTTCAAACATAAAAGAGTAGAAAGAGGGGCTGGCCCGGTGGCCGAGTGGTTAAGTGTGCGCGCTCCACTTCAGCGGCCCGGGGTTTTGCCTGTTCGGATCCTGGGGGCGGACATGGCACTGCTCATCAGGCCATGCTGAGGCGGCGTCCCACGTGGGACAGCCAGAGGCACTCACAACTAGAATATACAACTGTGTACTGGGGGGGGGGGGGGGGGGGGGGGGGGGTTTGGGAAAAAAAAAAAAAAAAGAAGGTTGGCAACAGTTGTTAGCTCAGATGCCAATCTTTAAAAGAAAAAAAGTAGAAAGAATCCTGTAACGAACCTTAGCGCACCCATTGCCCAGATTCACCAATGATCAACTCATAGGGTCTTTTTTTGCCTATAACCTCACCCACTTCCCCCACTTCCAGAGTATTCTGAAACATATCTATGATACCATTTCATCCACAAGTATTTCAGTAAGTATTTCTAAAAGATAAGGACGCTTTTAAAAAATTACAACAATATCATTTTCATTAGTTCTTTGCTTATTGATTTACTTGCTGCTGGCTTTTAATATTAAAAATTAGCCAAATCTTATTCTTGGTGGGATTTCATAATTAACTATTATTTTTTGGTTTTAATTAAAAACATTTGTCAATAAATGAATGGCGCCTGACTACAGTTGAATTGAGTTGATTCATGAGAGGAAAATCTAGGCGTTTCTGGCTCCATCGTGGAGTGCTGCTTTCTTAAGAATGCAGAAGAACTCAAATTTGTTTTTTGAAAAACTCAATTTTCAGAAGTCACAAAGGTCTGCTGATCCCTTCAGTACTTTATCTTCAAGTAATTTCATTTTTGAGATGATAGTTCTTTTCCCATCAAAATGGACTTTTTGACTAAAGCTGGAAAATCAGGAGACTCACAAGACAAACACAGTTAGTCTCCCCTCCAAAAAAATCCAAGATGTCCCTAATTTAAGCAATTTAATGAGGATTCTCTCCAATTTGGATTCAGCTGCCCAATGAGCCCTCTCTTTCTCTGCCTAAATGTTCGATTTGCATGGAAAAGTTATCAAAAGAAACTTCATTTCCCAGTAGGCTATGTTGGTCAACCGACCACAAAACACTCTATTACACAGAGAAAGATTTGGACTTTTTAAAGCACCCGGAGGTGCAAATCAAGAAACCGGGCTCTTTTATGAGATGAGTTAAAACATTCTTAGATGGAGCTCAACCAGCTAGTGACAGGGTTGCATAATTAGTAAGTAAAGCTAAGATGACCGTTCAGCAGAATCTCACATTAGCAGTCTGCCGGGAAATTGTCCACACTATATTTGAGACCCACGAGGTAAAGGGAATAGGAAAGGGGCCACTTTCAATTATTGTTATTAGGAGACACACTGACAACCGGTCAAAGGACATCAAGGCAACACTAACCCAGAAGTTCATCGAATCGAAAGGGTTTTCATTTCGTACTGATGCAATTCTGGATGTTGATTGACAATGCTTATAGTACTAGTCAGAAAGCCTGAAGAGAAATGCAAGAAGCACCAAAATAAACTAAGGTTGAAATATTCAAAAGGATACATGAGTATTCTGAAATATTGTGGAAACTTTGCGTAAGGTCGTGGACTGATGCTGCTGTTGAGAAGGCAGGAAGTTGACATGCGGAATTTGTTCTGAAAACGCAGAGATTCATTGATTCACTGAGGAGCCTCACCTATAAAAGTTTGCCTGAGGGGCCGGCCCGGTGGCGCAGCAGTCAAGTTCGCAAGTTCGGCTTCGGCGGCCCGGGGTTCGCTGGTTCGGATCCCGGGTGTGGACCTAGCCTTGCTTGTCAAGCCATGCTGTGGCAGGCGTCCTACACATAAAGTTAGAGGAAGATGGGCACAGATGTTAGCTCAGGGCCAGTCTTCCTCAAAAAAAAAAAAAAAAGTTTGCCTGAAGGTCTAATTTCCACAGTAAATGATGCTAGGTGAAGTTAATAAGATCCAGGGCACTACCCACGCGCTTGTCAGCTTTTCGCGAAGCACTGGGATCAGTATCCCATTCTCCATCGTTTTAAACCTAAGTGTGTAAGGATTTTGTGAACGATTCTCACTTTGCTGATTTGATGCTTACTGGCTTCAACAAATGGCTCTTTGAGCACATGAACAAAATGACAGCAAAAATTTTGAAGACAGTCAAAAATATATGAAAGTATACCGACGAGGTTTACGGATTTGAAGCCAAACTTCAATTTAGAGGAAGTGAGGCCAAGTATGGTTCCTGGGTGAGGTTTAGTCGGTGTTATAAGTTCAACACTAAAGAAGACTTATTAGGATGAGTAGAACAATGTGTCTACTTAGGGGAAAAGCTTCATCGTTATTTTTAAATACTCAAAACGAAAATTTTCTGTTGGATTCGAAATTCATGAGCATTTGTTACAAGGAATTTCAACATCACATTTGATTGAAAGAAAAGAAAGAAGCATTAGATTTAAAGAAGGTTTCACCTTTGATGTACAAATTTCAAAGACTATGAATTATCCAAGTTCTGATTATTGACGAGAAAGGAGTTTTAATCAATAAAAAAAATACCCTTTGACCATTTGCTGTCACCTACTTATGCAAGCAGTTTCCTGTTGAGGGTAACTACCAAGAAATAGAAGAGATCATGTAGCTATTTCGAGCATAAAACCTGGGTCTCTGCCTGGCCTTGGCAAGAACCAGTAAGTTATAAAAGGGAGGTGAAAAAGGGAGGCACGAACAAGCAGTTGTTCCATTTCTTAAGAAAATTTGGTATGGTATGAAAGCATCAGCCATATTCAACACTAGAAACTGCATCTGATGCTTCAGAGAAGCCAAAATGGTACCTGATGACCCCAAAGCTTGTGCTTTTGAGGTAAGCTTTGCTGGCCTGCAGAACCATGCAGCTATATTTCACACATTCCAGCTGATTACTGAAGACATTAGGGCAAACTGTGTCTCAACAACCTCCACGGAATGGATCTTACTTTCGACAACATGCCTTCCAAGATTGAGAAGTGGCAGGTCACGATGGAAGTTTATATCCGTGCTGAAACTACTAATGGTTATTTGCTTCATTTGTTTTGTTTGGGTTTTTACCGAGAAACACAATAACGATGTAGAAGATCTATGCTCAGTACCAACTGATTTACCTAATCATGATGAAAATGGCCACAAGTGAATCAAATGACCATAAAATAAATCAAGGCAGTCATGACCAGAGGCTCAGAAGAAGTGGGCACGAACGTTGACCACTACAAATTTGCACGAGTGAATAAAAACTTATGCTTACAGAAGTGAACTCAAGTGTGCTATGACAAAATTCTGAAAAGATTTCATTGGGAAGTTATATACAAATTCAATATTTAATGACTCTCTGAAAACTTCGCATTTTTGTTTTTCTTACCACAATTGGTATAACGAAAAGAAAATGTAAAGAAGTCCTTTTCATCAAACCCCAGTACCCCTAAATCCTCTTCGGTTTACTCCAGTGCGCCATACAAATATTTCACCTTTTCTGTGTGCCTGGCTGTGAATGCCCTAACACATTCACATCTAGTCACATTGCATAGACACACTAGCACACATGGACAGATATGTGCCCACAGGCACACGTGTTACATGGAGATTTGAATTTGCACTTACATCCAGACTCACACCAGCTGATAAGTGCAATCAGGTGCTCATACACACACGTACACACATACTTCCTCTTCTACACAGAAATGGTTAGGCGTGTGTGTAGGTGCCCACCTACCGGCAAATCATGCAAAGATATACAAAACACACACACACGCACACACACAGATATAACCACTCTTTTATAGAAATACAGGCCTAGGCAGAGACATATTCGCCATTCACATGGGCACATGCAGACACATACACCTACAAACCAAATCATATGGTCCTGCATGCTTTCAGACACAATCATGTGTGCACAGACATCAGAACTGACATTCAGATACAGGGCAAGTCCTGTGCACATCCTACAGATCCAGGCCCTCCCCCACTCCAGGCTCTTACACTAAAAGATTAAAACCCACTAGCTTATACAAACCCTGCCCTGGCACACATACATATGAACACAGTATATAAATCTGCCCTGGCACACATACACATACACACAGTAAAGATATGCTCACACACACAGACACATTGCTCAGGCTCACTGCTACAGACAGAGGCAGGCAGGCGTGTAGAGCAATGCAGGCTCATGCATACACATCCACATAGCCACCAACGCTTGTGAACACAGACAGACACAAAGCCTCAGATGCACACACCCATTTACACCTACATATAAACTCACATGTCACAGATATACACATCCTAGTACATGGCCATATAGGCACAAATCCTTTATACAAACACACACACACACACACACATCACATATAAACCTGGATACCAACCTTCTTACATTTGCAGACACTCACAATAGAGATTGACGTGCATGCTCACGTATGCAGACATACTGGCAATGCAGGGTAACACCTGAACTCACATGGACACAACACTATCACAGACACAGATGTGTGCACTCATACACCCGGATTTGCACACACTGGGAAATACACACACAGGGCCAAACTCCCTCCATTGACCTCCTAGACACACACTTCCTTTCTCAGACACCCCTGGTTTTATACACACACTGGGACACATATAAGTATAAAACAAGTTTTATGTACAAGCACCCTCTCACATACACACGGGATCTGCTCATTCTCTCACATACACATGGAGACAGCTAACGTGGCAAATACGCACATAGAAACTACCCCATTCACACTTGCAGATGGACACACACTGTTACTTACACATCAGCACATCAATAATTACGTACTAGGTAACACCTTATATGGCACAGAGGACTCATTATGTGCCTGGCACTGTCCTAAGCACTTTTCAAATATTAACTCATCCAAACCTCACCCTACGAGATAGGTGGTATTATTACTCCTACTTGACAGATAAGGAACTGGGGCTTCGTTGAGGTTAGGTGACTTGCCCAAAGCCGCACAGCTAATACATGGCAGAACTAGAATGCAAACCAAGAGCCTGGCTCCAGAGACCTTGCAGATCCAACTTACTCACATGCAGAAGCACATTCACTTCATACACATACACAGAT
Source organism: Equus quagga (assembly GCF_021613505.1). NCBI lineage: Eukaryota > Metazoa > Chordata > Mammalia > Perissodactyla > Equidae > Equus > Equus quagga. Next base: position 113,888 of record NW_025793415.1, on the reverse strand, counting down.
ACACACCACTCTAGCACAAGCACATGCAATGCACACACAAGCCATGTATTGACACACTCAGCTGCAAACAGCCACACGCATGCACACACAGACACAAACATGGACATGCTCACATCTACAGACACTCCAGCCGAAGTATATATGCCCTAGGAAAGATACACACATTCATAAACACGCCCATAAACACACAGCCCACTCAGATACACCCACACTATCAAACACACAAAACACCCAGATGTACCACCTACACACCAACCAGAGAAATCCACACTCACATACAGATACACCCATATTCTCAGATACATTCCCCACCCAAACACACCCAAACACTCTCACACACACTATCCAGATAAACTCACATGCACACCTCCCCACCCAGATACACTCATGTTCACACACTCCGCACAGATTCACCTATACACTCTCTCTTTTACACACCACCCAGATACACCCTATCTCTCTCTCAAACACCACCCAGAGGGAACCCCACACATCCTGCTTAGATAAACCCACTCTCACATGCCCCAACCCAGATAGGTGCACATTCTTTTTCTTACACACACTATTTGGATATACCCAATTTCACACACATACCCAATACTGATACAGCCACACTCTCTCACACACATCCCGTCCAAACATACCCATCCTTGTACACACACACATCAAATACACCTACAGTCACAGGCACTACACCCAGATACAGCCATACTTATTCAAACTCCCAACTCAGTACACCCACACTCTCACATACACCATTCAGATACACTCAAACTTGCACACATTCCCAACCCAGAACCCTCATACCCGACCCAGGCACAACTAAAACCTCTCTCACACACAGTATCAAGACACACACCCACGGTGACACACACACCACTCAAAGACACTACACTTGGACACACTCCACCCAGCTAATCACACCCACAAATTCCCAACCCAAATACATCCACACACACAGACACCCACGTACACATAATCCAGAGACACCCACGCACACACAAATCCTCTCCACATTCGCTCACTTTCTCTGTCTCTCTGTCTCTGTCTGTATGTCTCTCTCTCTCACACACACACCCCAAGCACAGCTCCACTCACCCAGCCCCACCCAGATACGTTCACCCTCTCATACATACACACACCATCCAGATTCATCCCATACGGACCACTGAGATACACTCACACCCACACACATCATCTAGATGCACACCACCATCTAGATACATTTGCATTAACATCCCGCCCCGATATATCCAGCTCTCACACATGCCATCCAGGTGCACCTCCCCAGATACTCCATTGACCAGATACATCCATGCTCTCATCCCCTCCACACTACCCAGATGCACACACACTCCAAACACACTTCCCACCCAGATATGCCCCCCAAATTCTCTCTTTCACACACCCCATCCAGTTATACACACACATACCCAGGTGCATATACACCCAGATATACAACAAAAACTTTCACAACACACCATCCAGATATACCTTACTACACACTCGGCCACCCAAATACACCCGTGCTCTCACCCACCCACCATCCAGATACACCCACATTCAAACACACTTCACCCAAAATACACCCACACACTGTCTCACACACAGCCCAGACGTACCCCGACACCCTCTCTCACATATCATCCACATGCATCCACATCTCACCCACACGTCATCCAGATACACCCACTCACACCTCCAATACACTCACACTCACCTCCCAACCCAGTTAAACCCAAACACTTACACCTCATCCAGATATATCTACGTACTCCTCCCACCTGATACATCCGTGCTCTCATACACCCACACTCAGAAACACCTCACTCTCTCTTACACAGACACACAATCCATATCCCCTCTCTCTTAATCATCATCATCCAGAATACCCACATTCCACACACACAATGCAGATACACCCATACTTTCTCACACACCCCCACACACCATCCACAGATACCCCCAATTGTATACACACTCACACTCCCACCCTCACCCCGACGTACCCAAATTCTCTCTCTTACACACACACACACACACACACACACACACACAACATCTAGGCACTACAGGTACATCTAGGTACATCTAGGTGTACTCCATCACACGCTTTCATTGCCTAGATACACTTGTGCTCTCACCCACCTACACACCATCCAGATATACCCATATTTGAATGCCCTCCACCCCCAAACGCCCATACTCCCTCATACACATACTCTACCTAGGAATACCCACACTCTCTCTTACACACACAACACAGATACATCCACACTATCAAACACATACATTGCCCAGATAACTCCCCACTCTCTCCTGCACCATCCAGCTATACCCATACCCACGTATCCCTCAAATATTCACATCCTCACACATCTTTCCACCCAGACACACCCAAACTCTCACTCATACCATCCTCCACTCAAATAGGCCGATGCTCTCATAGTACCTCACAAATGTACCATTAACACACACCCACACTCACACCTGCCCCTCCCAGATATACCCAAATGTCTTACATACACACTCCACCCAGAAACACCCGGGCTCTCTCTTACATACATACAACTCAGACCCCTTCTCTCTCTCTCTCTGTCTCTCTCTCTCTCTCTCATTCTCTCTCTCACCAAATATAACACCCTTTTCTACACACACACACCCTACTCTACCCAGATATACCTTCACTTATACATATATATTCACATCTAGGTTTCTGCCTGGACGGCATAATTCGGGTGCTCTCCATGAAAACCATTTATCAACCCTAGACACCATACAATGCCACTTTGTCCTGGGTCTTTGATGGGGAGGGGAAGGGAAGGGAAGGGAAGGGAAGGGAAGGGAAGGGAAGTCTTTGTCTTTCAAAAAATCCTTTCCTAAAGAGGTGACAGGCCCCCTTCCCTAGTAGGACATCAGCCATGATTGGTTCCCACTTCTTGAATGTGAATGATGACAGGAATTATCCTGAGACCCACACAAAAGCCCAGCACGTGGTCAAAGTCAGAGAGGCTCCAGAAGAGGTTCATGGATTGCTCGGGTGTTATAGTTTGCAATCCTGTAGGATGTCTACAAGTTAGAGGCAGACATGGTCTAGCAGGGTGCCAGTGACTCAGACATGCACATAAACACACGCTTGGGTGTACATAACATCACACAGACTCATAAGTACCCTCCCTTATCATCTCCTCAGGGATAAGGTCTATCTGCATAGGGCCAAGGCCAAATATTTCTCTCACACACATACCATCAGATAGGCACATGCACAAATACCTACAATCATCCCTATACATAGGCACACTCACAGCAATGCACACTCGCACTGCACATGGTCCCACACGTTCACATCCATTTACTCTCAAACATAGGCATGCATGCATGGCATACCTTCATATGGCATAATGTCCATGAAGGACATACATTTACTCACAAACACAGGTGTACACACAGGCATACTTACACACGACCACAGTCAGGCAGACTCTGTATCACACCTAACGAGACAATGAACAAACATAACACATAGAGGTGAGCTCCCAAATGTATACACACACATACACCTGGACATGACCACATAAGCATATTCACACACACTCACACATGGGTGTACGCACACACATAAACGCTCAGATGTGCACATGCTTGTCAATGAGATGATGTATGCATATACAGACATTCTAACACACATAGACTTATACACACAACCGGGCATGTCCGCCTCTGAGCACATTCACATGCTTATAGACTTGTACATCATTCGTTCCTATATGCACACAATCAGACATGGAGACACAAATGTACTTACAAAACATACTCACACAATCATGGCCAGATATGCACACCTTATACATTTGCACACGTGCATACACCCATATGAGAAACTACGCAAACAAAAGAAGATTCATTTACACTCACATTCCCGGACAGACTTGGACACAAAGGTATGTTCACATACACGCACACATAGAAGAGCAGTCACATATTCTCACGCACTTGTACATCTGCACGAGAAGAACTGATAACACTCAGCACAGACATACACATGTAAGACATCCTCATACCACACACACACATACACTCAAACACACTTATAGGCCCAGAGTGGCACAGACATACATTCACTTACACTGTTCTACAACATATGCTCCAGAACAAACAATGGTATATAAACACAAACACACATATGCAAATAATTAGAGCCATACAAACTGGTACATTCACACACCTGTACCTGCAGACAGGCACGCGCAAGGCATATTCACATGCACACGCACGTGTGCATGCACACACACACTTAGATGTGCATGAACACACAAATATACAAACATGTTCACTCAAATTGCGTACAGCCAGATGTTCACACATACTAGCAGATACACATACATATACACTCACAGTCACTTCACAGGCATATCCACACTCACATATTCACACTCATACTCAGAAATCCAAACAAAACACATAATCAGACACGTGCACCCAAGTATTATGAAACATAGTTACTCATGCATATCACAATGAGACATGTACTCACATATAACAGTGTATCCACAAACATAATTAGACATGTACACAAATGCATCTATTCACCTGTGTACACAGTCTTCTGTGCATATGTATACAACCCACCCCGCATCCATACCCATATACATAGTCAGATGTGCACACATAGGCATATCCACAAAATATATTTTCATGAACAAAACATGTACTCACACACTCTCCCTTACTCACACAATTAGTTCTCCTTATACTAGTGTGACCATCTACACTAACATTTCCCTAATCAGATGTGGACCCATAAGCCTGTCTACAGACAATATCTCCCCAAACATGCACACACATAATTCAAAATGCTAGAGAGCCCACATGGACATTCACACATAGGCCTACTCATACATATACATGACAGACCCACCCACACAGAAGCATGTTCACACACACATACCCTCCCATGCATGCATGGACACACACACAGATGCCCTTACACTCACAAACGCACCATTTAGATGCACCTAACTCATATGTACACATAAACACACATGAATATACACAATCCGCTACAACTAGGCATTCACCTAATTGGATATGCATACCCAGGCATTCTGAAACCCTCATACTCATACATATACAATCAGACATGTACACTCAAAGACAAATTGATACCACACACATATACAACCAGACATTCAACAGGCCTGTTGGCTCAGAGAAATACACCCTCACTGAGGCTCAGAATCAAACATACCTATTTGCTCACCCAGACAGACATGCAAAGTCATACCCACTCCCCTATACACACACAAACCTACCCAGACACCCATACACTCACATACACCATCACATAGCCTGTTCACACACACAGACATATACACACCCACAGTGCCCATGAACAGACACACACACACAGACTGCGCACACAGCTACACACCTTCAGTTGCACATACAGTATACACCCATGCTCAGGCCCAGATGCCTCTGGACCACAGGTTGGGTCCTCTCCCTTCCACATCAAATGCTTCTTCAGAAAAGTCTACTCTACACTCCAAAGCCCCATCCCTCCTTGCCCCCACAGAGGAGGTAGTGTTCTGGGCCTCAGCCTTTCTCCTCCTCCTACTCCTCCCCTGGCCTTGAGGACCCTCTGCCAGCCACACTCCCTCACTCAGTTTTTCACCACGTCTCCGCACCCAGAAACCAGCCAGTAACCCCCACTGTACCCCTAGCCCAGGCTCTTGGTTAGCAACTCCCTGGGAACTGTCCCCCACAGGTCTGGCTGCTGCATGGGCCACACCCCAGCTCTCCCCGAAGCCCTGCGATCTCAGAAGCTTCAGCCTTACCTACAGGCCCTGCCAACCACTGACCACAGGCCAAACTCTTGCCAAGTCTCCCCTCAACAGGGAGACGCATACATCGTCAGGGCCAGAAATGCTGCAGGCTGCAAGCCAGACCTCTGTTAGCTCATGGGGGCCTCAAGCCTCTGTGCGTGTGTGTGTGTGTGTGTGTGTGCACAGACAGGAGCAAGTGCAGGGAAAGGAGCCTGGAGTGGGGTAGGGGCAGGAGCTCTGCCCACAGCCACCACTTGTAACTTCCTACAAATGAGGTGGAACAACATAGAACTGCTCCTACCTCCCCTCCACTCCCCTCACCATTTGCCTACCTGCTGTCCTCCCCAGATCTCTACCAAGAGCCTGAAGAAGAGGGGCCAGTCCCTCCCCCAAATAATCAATAGCGGCATTAATCATGAATAACCAGCAACAATATTGACCATGAGCTTTGCTGACATTGCTGAAGGGCCACTTCTAGGCACATCCTTTCTTTACACACACCAACACATCTGGTCACTACACACACTCATGATGGAAGAGTTACCAGTCTCTTTGACAGATGGGAAAACCAAGATTCAGTAAGTAGCATACTTTCACTCAAGTTGCAGAGCTAGTAGCGGCAGGAAGTGTCCCTGGAGAATCCATGTTCTCCATGTACCAGGCTTTCTTGCCCCTCCAGACATAGGGACCACTGGCGACATGCACAAGGCCATAAGCTCTGGGGGTCCCAGATACAACATGGGTGTCTGAAACAGAGATAGACAGCCTTGTGATGGAGGCTGGGGACCACCATGTTGTGCCTGGCCCCTGCAGGTTGTTGTGTGACATGGTCCTTGCCCCCACAGAGCCATCAGGCAGCCTAGGGCCTGGAAGTGCTCCCCACCCCACCTCACCTTCCTTTCAGCCCTACAGTGACTTCCTCCCCTTTACCCGGGAATCACAGCAATATCTTCGGTAGCGAGTGAGCAAAAGTCTGCTACCTGTAGGGAGAGACAGGAGAAGAAAAGGAAGGAAGGAAGGAAGGAAGGAAGGAAAGCAAGAAAGAAAAGTGGGAGGGAAGGAAGGAAGGCAAGCAAAGGAACGGAAAGGGGGGAGGGAAGAAGAAGTGGAGGGTGGTCTGGGCTGGGAGCAGCTTCTCTATCATGTCTACCCACCTGCCTGCTCACACACACACACACACACACCCTGCATGCAGGCCAAGGAACCTGGAGGAGAGTGGAGGAGGAGGGAAAGGGAGAGGAGGCAGCTGCAGGAGGCTGAGCCTGCCCGGGGTGCAGGCATTGTGAGGAGAGCACGGCCCGGCTCCCAGGCGTGCCTTCCACAGCTAGCACATGAGGAAATATTAACACAGCCTGGTGCCCAACCGCGACCATAATGATAAAAACAGACCCTGTGCGAGGAAACAGGTGGTGGTCCCCTTTCTCATGGGACATTTGGGACTGAGAAAGATGAGGGTGGCTACAGGACTCTCCAGGTTTGGGTGCCCAAGTAGCCCTTGCGATGGAGCAGAAAGAGAGAGACTAACAGAGTCAGAGAGAGACAGAGAGCAAGGCAGTGATGGAGACTCTGAAATATGTGTGGGGAGACAGAAGAGAAGTCCCAGCCCCCCACCCTTGGTGGAAGGATGCTGACTACTTACCTGGGCTCTCTCAGCAGGGCTGTCTTGGAATCCAAGGAGGGGGCCTCAAGACGTCTGACCCAGGAGAAATCACAGCCCGGGCCACACTGTGGGACCCTCAGCGATCTGGCTGGCCAGTGACACTCTTGCTCCTGTTGCCGTGGATACAGTTGGGCTGGTCTAGATTGCAGACATCAGGGGAAGCAGGCACCGGAGGGGTGCACTGGGCAGGGCTGCGGGTGTTGGAGAACACCAGGTGGGCAGCACATAGCCTTGGGGTGCCCAGCTAGCTGGCAGGTGGGGATCTGGGCAGGTGCTTCCCCCACTACACAGTCCCACCCCCATCTTCGTGCCACTGCCAAGCTGGGAGGGCGGCCAGCGCTGGCCCCTACGACCCGTCTGCCCGCCTGGCTATTGGTCCCCCCTGCTTCCCTGTCTGCCTGCCGGCTGCTGCCTTTTGTCCTCAGAAGACACGGTCCCCGCGGGGCCTCTGCCAAGCCTCTAGCAGATGCTCAGGGTCCAGGGCTCCTCCCTGGGAGCACTCGCGCCATGGCCTGGGAGAGCCCCAGGTTGAGGGGGCTCTCATCCAGGCTCACCCCGCTCCCCAGGCTGGGCGGGGATGGGAAACAGGAGTAGGTCCACAGCCAGAGGCAGCAGCAGAGGTGGTGTTGGGGAGGGGATGGACGCCAGAAAGAGGGGGTGGGGTGGAGAGAGAGGCTGGCCTGAGAGCTGTGTCCCGGGTTTTAGATCCGGGTTGAGGAGGGTGGCTCAGAGCATCCGAGGGGGGGGTCCTGATGCAAAACAAGGGCACCATGGGCACGCCGGAGGGACCCTCCTGGCCTGGAAACCACCCCGGCTCACACAAATCCAGGTCCCAAGATGCTAGGGACACCCAGCCTGGATGGGGCATCAGCAGAGAGCCCGGGGTCCTAAGCTGGACCCCATCCGGCCTGTCCGTCCCCCCTCTCCTCGATTTGCACGGTCCCTGCCTCAGGGACGGGCGGAGGAGGGAGGGAGGCAGGGAAAGAGAGGGAGGCAAGGAGGGAGGCTGAGCAGGCAGGGAGACTCCCAGCCACCAGCCTGGTCCTCCCTGGGGCGGGGCGGGGAAGGGGGCTGGTGAGGCCGAGGAGCAGCCGGCTGGCTGGCTGGCTGGCCGACTGGGTGGGGATGCTGGCGTGGCGGCTGTGCTGCCAGGACAAAAGCTGACTGAGGAAGTCAGACTCCAGCCTTTCTGAGATGCTTGAGAGAGGCACACCGTAGAGGTGGGGAGAGGTGGCCAAGAGGCTGCGGAAAGAGCAACCCACATGGGCTACAAGTGCAGAGGAGGCCGGAGGTGGGCAGCCTGGGGTCAGGGTCGGGGCAGAAAGGTCCTGTGGAAGTTTCTCAAAAGCTTTGAGATGGGAGGGATACTTGGAGCTCTGAGAGGTAGGACAGGTAACCTTATTTAAATAGAATGGGTTCTACGGGCATTTTCTCAGCAAGGCCTGGAGGTGGGCTGGGGGGCCGGTGGCAGGGACCTCTGCCCAGCTCTGAACAGCCCCTCTCAGAATATCTCCCAGTGCCACCCCTGCTTCCTCTGGGCCAGTAGACAGGCACAGACTCACACTTAATGCCATGTTCCAGGACGACAGAATGGGACAGGCAAGAAGAAAGCCTGGTGGGCAGAGATTTGAGGATAAGGAAAAAATGTTTCTGTCCTGAATGGATTAAATTGGGGCCAAATGACGCCGTCGTGGTTCCCCTAATTTATAGCATTCAGGAATTCCAATTCTCTTGATATGAGTAACTTTCTTTTATCTCCTTTCTTCCATCATCCGTTGGTTCACCCATTTCTTAAGCACGGCTTTATGCTAGCTAGGCCCAGTGGTGGGCACTGGCAATACAGGTGAATCAGACTTGCTCTCTGCCCTTAGGAGACCCTTGCTCTACCACCAAACTGTGGTCCTGCAACTCACCTGTACCTGAATCCCCTGGAGAGCTTGTGAAATGTGGATCCTCGAGCCTACCTCCCAGAAATACTAATCTAGGAGCTTGGAGATGAGGCTCCAAAACCTGTATTTTGACAAGGACCTCAAAATGTTTATTATTATGCTCACTGAAGTTTGGGCACCATGCTTTGGAGAGGGAGAGAAACCCATGAGTCGAAGATAAATTCACAGTGGAAATTAGAAAACATTTTGAACTGACTGATAATGAAAATATTACACCTGAAATCCTGTGGGATGCTGCGACGGCTGTGCTTAGAGAGAAATTTACAGCCTTAAAGTCATATGTTATTTTTAAAAAGGCTGAAAATCCATCTCAAGAAAGTAGAAAAATCAAATTAAACTTAAAGAAAGTAGAAGGAGAGACATAAGAAAGATAAGAGCAGAAATCAATGAAATAGAAAACAGAAGTACAACAGAGAGGATCAACAAAGTAAAAGTTGGTTCTTTGAAAAAACTAGAAAAATGATAAATCCCTGAGATTGATCCAGAAAAAATATATAGAAGGCACATAATGTGTCAGGAAGAAAAGGGGGCACTACAAGAAGGGTCACAGATACATTAAAACATAATAAGACAGTATTATGAAGAACTTTCTACCAACAAATTTGAAAATTCTGATAAAATGAGAAAATTTTCTGGAAAAATACAATTCACTAAAACTCACACAAGAAAAAAATTTAAATCTGAATAATCCTATAACTATAAATTGAATTTATAATTAAAAAGCTCTCTACAAAGAAACCTCCAGACCCAGAGACTGCCCATGGTGAATTCTACAAAATATTTAAAGAAAAAAATAACACCAATTTTCTAATTTTGCACAAATTCTTCCAGGGAATTGAAGAAAAATTATACGATCACTTCAAGAGATGCCAAAAAAGCGTCATGACAAAGAACTTAGCAAACTTAAGTTTGCTAAGAATATAAAGGAAATTCCTTAATTTAATATACGTTATCTACAAAAAAAAATCCTATAACAAATATCATACCAAATGGGGAAATGTTAAATGCTTCCCATCTAAGATTGGGAATGAGGCAAGAACGCCCACTATAACCACTTTTATTCAAATTGTACCGGAGGTCCTGGCTAGTGCACTAAAGCAAGAAAAGTAAATAAAAGACAAGGATTACAGAAGAAGATACAAACTTGCAAATTCATTAGTAGTCAAGAAAATATGAAATAAAATCACACTCACTCGAACGACTAAAAAGAAGAAGAGAATACTGAATGTTGGTGAGAACGTGGAGTGACTGGAATTCTCATTCAATGCTGATGATAGTATAAATTGATATAATCACTTTGGAAACTGTTTAGCAATATATACTAAAGGCGACCATGTGTACACCCTATAACCCGACCATCCTACTCCTAAGTACACACCCAACAGAAATGCTTATATACGTTTACCAAAAGACATATGCAATAGTGTTCATAATAGCGCTATCTGTAATAGTCCAAACTGGAAACAACCCTAATGCCATCAACAGAAGAATGATAGACAAATTGTGGTATATTCATATAATGAAATACTACACATTGATGAGAAGAAATACCCCACAACTACATACAACAATATAGGTGAATTCTGCAAACATTACGCTGAGCAGAATAAACCAGACGCAAAAGAACACTTACTGGATGATTCCATTTATAGAAAATTCTACAGCAGGTGAAACTAATTTATGGTGATAGAGTCAGAACCGTGATCGCCTTTGGGGTCTGAGTAGGGAAGCCCAAGGAGACTTTCTGGAGTGCTGGGAATGTTCTGTTTCTTGATTTCTGTGCTGATTACATGAGTGGTTACTTAGTAACAATTCATCGAGAGCTGTGCGTTTATGCCTCGTGTGCTTTTCTTTACGTATATTATACTTCAATAAAAAAAGTTTTTAAAAAACGAAAAAGTACAATAAGCAGTCAGACTGTTTCATCGTAATGGGAGGCAAGGGTGGGAACTGGGAGCCGTGGGGGCTCAAAGATGTCAGGGGTGGTGTGTGGAGAGGTGTTGATACCCAAGATAAGTGTGGAAGAAGTGAAAGTGAGTTGGGAGAAGTTTAAGAGGCAATACAGTACAGTAGCTAAGAGCACTGACTCTGGTTCCAGGCTGCTTGGGTTTGAATCCACGCCTCTTACCCTCCTTGCACCTCAAGTTTCCTGTCTGTTAAATGGGGTAATAATAGTGCTTACAACATAGGGTTGTGAGGATAAAGGAGGTAATATTTGTAAAGTGTTCATCATAATCTCAAGACATATAATTAGTACCATGTACTTCTTGATTAAGTGAAAAATGGTGACTAGGTGAGTGAAACAGCCTGTACAAGGGCTTGGGCGTCCCAGAAGGCAAGATGCGTTTGGAGCATGGTGAAAGCAATTTGCTGTGGCCTGGGTGGGGGATACTCCTCCTGCACAAGCCAGACCCTGAATGCCAGGCTTAGGATCTCCTACTTTCTCTTGAAGACAGAGATATTGACCTGGACTCCTACTATCTTGGTTTGCCCTCAGTTAGCTTCCAACTGATGTCCTTCTAAGGTCCTCAGGAGAAAGAATTGTTCTGGTGAGGTCGTTGGAGATGATGAGGAATGGCGATGAGGAAAGAAGGGCTTGTAAAGGAGGGTGGGAGAGAGGACGGCTGGACTCAAGCCCCCCACCCTATCCTTCAACCTTCCTCCCTTGCCAGGGGGAAGAAAGGGTTCTCCAAAAAGGCCTGTCTGTGAGATACGCACATAGGAACCAACAGGCGGAGCTGTAGCGGGGAGAAGCCGGGTGGGGGGAAGGGGGGGGGAATTGAGTCATGCTCTTGTAGCCACAGTCCCTTGTTTTAAATCAACTCCAGCATTCTAGGAATGGGAGAGCCTTGGTTCTCTTCTGCCTGTGCCCCTCTGTTTCAGCCCTGAGCAGGTGGGGAGACTAAGCACATTTTAGAGGATTTTAAAAGTTCCTTATTTCCTTCTTCTCCTTTCTCTGAAATGACAGTGTTCCGCCACCAGGTGGGCAAAAGCACATTTGTGAGGCTGCTGTGATCTGTTTAACCTGTCCAGGCTGCATTGGATTGGGAGAAAGAGTGCCATGTTTTCCTATTCAATTATGCTTTAAAAAATTTAACATTTTCAAGTGTGAAATGTGATATACAGATATAAATGTGCATAAGATTTATACATGCAGACTGACAAATAGTTATAAAGTGAACATCCATGAAACTACTGCTCAGCTCAAGAACTAAAACATTAAAAGGTATCCAGAAGTCCCTAGCATAAATGATTCTTTTATCTCAAAAAACCAAAAACACATTCCTATCGTAAGAAATCTTCTACTTGGTGTCTAAAGAGATGTTTGGTACCACTGTTTGGTACATTCCTCATCCACGTTTAACTGTCCGAGTTACTGAATCTAAACAGGGCTTTTACTCCAGACTTGAATAAAGATGCTCCGTTACAACTTGTTTGGGAATTTTCCTTAGTTCGGGCCCCCTTTCATTCTCTAAACAAACTTTAATTTTTTTTATTTTGAATATTTCAAACGTAGAAAACAGAGAGTAGTAGCATGAACACACACACACCTCACCAAGATTGGACAATGAATAAGATTCTACCATATTTGTTTCACCTATTCCATTTTGTTCTTTTGTTGAAGTATTCCAAAGCGAATCTCAGACATCGCATCACATCCCTATATACTTCAGTAGGCATTTCTAAAAAAGGATATAATTTAATTAAACCATTATGCCATTATTACACTTAAGCATAGCAATAACCCCTTGGTGATGTCTAATAATAAGCAAGTCTACAATTATCCAATTGTCCTAAAATCAAAGGTCTTTTTACAGTTGGCTTGTTCTAATCAGAGCACACTGCATACCAGACACTGGTATGTCTCTTGAGGGTCCCTTAGTAGACCAGGCCCTCTCTTCCCACTTCTTGTGTCATGCCCTTGACTTGTTGCAGTTGTGCTGTAGAAGGACTCATCTTCCAAATTTGTCTGTTTGTTCCCTTGTGGTATCATTTAATGTGCTCTTTACTCCCCGTTTTTCCTGGAGATGGAAGTTAGCTCTGAGGACTCTCTTGCGTTCGGGTTATTTATTGTTATTTTATATGTATTTTTTTTTCTTTTTTCTTTTTTTTTTTTTTGCAAGAACACCTCATAGGCGTTGCTGTGAGATTCCTATTTCATCACACCAAGAAGCATATAATATTTGGTGGTCCTGCCTTTAATGATGTTAAGGCTCATCAGTAGGTTAAGGTGTAATAGCTTGATCTCTCCGTGAAAAATTTCCCCATCAACCTTTCATCTAATGATTGGTGATTGTTGCCTGAATCAGTTATTTTATTAGGACTTGCAAAGTGGCAATTTTTCTAAAATTCTATCACTTTTCTACACTTATTAACTGGCATTCTTACATAAGTAAAAACTTTCCTTCATCAGCTCGGGCTATTGGGTTACCCAAAATACAGTTGATACAGGAAAGACAAGATAAAGATGTAATTCTGTCATTACAAATGCCAATTTTAGATTAAGGAATTGATGCTCTATGGTTCCAATGGTCCCAATGAGGTTTTAGTTTAGACTTTTTCTTTTGCTTGTTCTTGTTTTTAGCGTCATTACAAACTCGTAGTTTTTGCTTTTTTAAAAAGTACATTCAGTGCGTTTTGATCCATTGCACTCATTATTCTATTTGACGTTCAAATTCTCTCTCACTTGGCCAATGGGAACCCCTTCAAGTTTGCTCCTGTGCCTTTTTGACATGAAACTAGTAGTCTTTGATAGTTTTCTTGGTTTCTAGTATGAAAAGATGTCCTATGCTCATATTGGACATTTCCTGCTCCAGACCTTGAATCAGCCATTTCTCCAAGGAGTCTGGGCTCCTTTTAGTTGGGATGTATTTGGACAAGAAAATAAGGGTGCTAGGTGTGCACATTGATACTGGGTGTCACTGCTTCTAGGTATTTTCAGTGAGGAGAGAAAGAAAATTTTTTCTTTGAGAGAAACAAAAAAGTCATTGGATTGTATTGATCTTTCTAATTTAAAATTAATATTCCAAGGTGTTTATGCAATTTTTAAATTTTGTACTTCAAAAGGGGCACTGTTATACTGAAAATCTTGGTTCCTAACAACATTTATATGGTGAATTTTTTGCAATAAAGTAACAAAACCAATATTTCTACCAACAGTTAGACTCTTGAAAGAATCTTTCTAAGATTTCTTAGCAGCTCTATTTGTCCTTGGAATATATTCCACTAAGGATATGCGTTCAAAACACTGTGTTCTAAAGTTGCTGGAAATAATACATCATCTTTGGAAGCTATGTCATGAATGTGGTATAGTTAGGTTTATTCATTACAGCTTGTTTTCAATTTTTAGGGATTAGTTTTAAAATTTTTAATCGAATTTTAATTTTCAAATATGTAAAACATTTTTATGTTTCCAATATATAGTCTAAACTATGTAACTTCCATCCTGGCCCTACACTCTGTTGCATCTTCTCCCTCAAAGGTTACTATCTTTTATTAGCTTTTGGTTTATCCTTCCAGTATTTCTCTTTGCAAATATAAGTATCTACCTACGCACTTATATGTGTATATCTATATATACTTATACTTTGCATTCTCCCCTTTCTCAGGCAAAGGCAGTAGACTAGATAGACTGTTTTACTCCTTCTGCCAGCGTCTATTGAGTGCTTATTACATTTCCAGCACTGTGCTGAGGTGCTCAGGCAAGAGTGATCCCACTTATCACCATGTTCTAGTATATTTTTCGGTATTACAGTTAATTAGGGCTGCTGCTCTTATCTCTGTCTCTCAGGAGACAGTGCTCCTGGGTGCCGCCTCAGTGCAACTTATTTATCTCCCGCTATCTTGCAGTGAGCGCTGACAGTGACAAACACTTGTCCCTCAGCATGTCAAAAGAATAAACATTTTTAATTACACAAGTAATGCATGAGAACATGTACATTGTGAGACGCTCGAACAACACAGAAATGTACGGAATAGCAAGCCATGGTTTGCTCTCACTCTCGCCCAATTCCACTGCACTTGACTGAAACAATTGTTCCTATGGTAGTTGCCAAATGGTGATTTCCTAATTCCATTATTTCTTCTACATTTATTAGTTCACATTCTACAATAAGGAAGAGCTTTCTCTTCTCCTTCATTTATTTATTCATTCATTCATTTAATTTTCTCATATGAATTTGTGGATTCTTATTTTATTCAATGGGTTATAAACGGCTACATTCATTATTTATTTTGATGCCCAAATTGTCCCAGAATTTGACGGGGGGTGGGGAGGTCCTGTCAAGCTTGCTTTTGTGTCCTTGTGATATGCCCACCATTCTTTGAGCACTTCCTTACTTTCTGGAACAGCAAGATGTTCTAGGCTCATCTTGTACTTTTCCTGCCCCAGCTCTGGAATCAGCCATTTCTCCGAAAATCCAGCCTTGGTTCCCCTTGGTAGACATACCAAGATATGGGCACTAGGTATGCTCATTGTTGCAACTAGGGTTCATTGCTTCTAGGTCATCTCAGTGGACAGAGCTAGTGTGTGTGTGTGTGTGTGTGTGTGTGTGTGTGTGTGTGTGTGTGTATTCCTACACACAAACACACACATTATCTATCTATATATATAGATACACACTCTATCTATACGCACTTTATATATATATATATACACACACATTATCTATATCTATCTATCTATCTATCTATCTATTTAAGTAATCTCATCATCTTAAAAATCATGAGTCTGGGGCCAGCCCAGTGGCACAGTGGTTAAGTTCACGTGTTCCACTTCAGCGGCCTGGGGTTCGCCGGTTCAGATCCCGGCTGCTGAACTACACGCTGCTTGTCAAGCCATGCTATGGCAGGCGTCCCACATAAAATAGAGGAAGATGGGCACGGGTGTTAGCTCAGGGCCAGTCTTCCTCAGCAAAAAGAGGAGGATTGGTGGTAGATGTTAGCTCAGGGCTAATCTTCCTCAAAAAAGAAAAAAAATAACAAAAATCATGAGTTCATACTGGTACTCCAATTCCAGGCTCAAACCACAAGGTTCATTCTAGCCTTCCCTGTTTCCACATGTTTATTTATTTATTTATTTATTTATTTATTTATTTATTTGCTGGGGAAGATTAGTCCTGAGCTAACATCTGTGCTAGTCTTCCTCTTTTTTATATGTGGGTCGCTGTCACACCATGGCTGACCAGTGGTGTAGGTCTTCGCCCAGGATCCAAACCCGTGAACCTGGGCTACCAAAGCAGAGCATGCCAAACTTAATCACTACACCACGGGGCCGGCCCCTTCATATTTTTAACTCCCTTCTCTGACAGTGAGAAACCTGGTTCTCATAATCCATAACATATTTACTGATTTTTTCAATCCCAGGATTCGCATTCAGTAGTTTCAGAACTGCCAACCCACACCACTGTGAAAAATAAAACTACTAACTAGGGTTTAATATTTGTTTACAGTTCTTTTTGCTTTTCTCCTTCAGTGTAGTCATGTTATTCATTTGAAATAGGTTCATTTGTTTATGTTTGTATCCCATTTTGTTTTCCCCCATCCTTGTTGATTGGTTATGTAAAATGTTAACATGATTTTAAAAGTCAAAACTATACAAAAAATTATACCCTGAGAGGTTCACTCCCTGATCCTCTGTACCCCATTCCCATCTGCAAACCCTTTTCATTCCATTCCCACTCAGCCCCTGTAGGTAATAAATCCCACTAGGTCCTGGTTGACCTTTACTGTGTCTTTTTGTGCAAATGAACAATATATATTTTTCATTTCTGTTTCTTTCTTACACAAAAGATAGCATGCTATACATACTCTATTGCACTTTGCTTTTTCTTTTGCACTATTTGCTTTACAAATATATCCTGAAAATGTATGTATTTATAAAAATATGTTAATGGCAAAATATGATAAACATACAGAAAAGTACATAAAACATATATTCACTTTTTAAGAATCATTATAGTTCAAAAACCTGTACAACCACCACACAGGTTAAGAAATAGAACATTACCAGCACCCTAGAAATCCTCTGAGTGACTTTTGCCAATCATACCTCCCTCTCTCTCATCCTAAATTTTATGGTACTTACTTTCTTGCTTTTCTTTATGGTTAACCACCTTAGTTTGGTTTTGCCTTTATTCAAGTATAACACCCACACAAAGCACACAAAAATTATGGACTTGGTGAGTTTTCACAGACCAAACATACCCAAGTCAAGAAACAGATCATGACCAGTACCCCTGAAGCCACACTTGTGCCCCCCCAGTCACTTTCTACCTCAGGGTAGCCGCTATTCTGACTTCTAAGGGCATGGTTTAGTTTTGCACTTTATATAAATGGAAAACTAATAGAGTATATGCTTCTTTTACTTAATTATGTTAGTGAGAGTTATCCACTCTGTTGACTGAACAGACAGTTCATTTTTTTATTACTAAGATTATGATAGTTAACAACCTTGTGAAATTACAGTTGTACATCATTATTAGTCATGTTGTAGGTACACCACTTCACCCCAGTGCCCACCCCCACCCACCCCGCCTTTCCCCTGGTAATCACTGATCAGTTCTCTTTGTCCATATGTTAACTACCACCAATGAGTGGAGTCATACAGAGTTCGTCTTTCTCTGTCTGGCTTATTTCACTCAACATAATACCCTCAAGGTCTATCCATGTTGTTGTGAATGGGACGACTTTGTCCTTTTTTATGGCTGAGTGGGATTCCATTGTGTGTGTATATATATATATATATATATACACCATATCTTCTTTATCCAATCATCAGTTGCTGGGCACGTAGGTTGGTTCCATGACTTGGCTATTGTGAATAATGCTGCGATGAACATAGGGGTGCATGGGACTTTTGGAATTGCTGATTTCAGGTTCTCAGGATAGATGCCCAGTAGTGGGATGGCTGGGTCATAAGGTATTTCTATTCTTAACTTTTTGAGGAATCTCCATACTGTTTTCCATAGTGGCTGCACCAGTTTGCATTCCCACCAACAGTGTATGAGGGTTCCTTTTTCTCCACAGCCTCTCCAACATTTGTCACTCTTGGTTTTGGATATTTTTGCCATTCTAACAGGTGTAAGGTGATATCTTAGTGTAGTCTTGATTTGTATTTCCCCGATGATTAGTGATGATGAGCATCTTTTCATGTGTCTATTGGCCATCCGTATATCTTCTTTGGAGAAATGTCTGTTCATGTCCCCTGCCCATTTTGTGATTGGGTTGTTTGATTTTTTGTTGTTGAGTTGTGTGAGTTCTTTGTATATTATGGAGATTAACCCTCTGTCAGATAAATAACTTGTAAATATTTTTTCCCAATTAGTGGGCTGTTTTTTTTTGTTTCAATCCTGTTTTCCCTTGCCTTGAAGAAGCTCTTTAGCTTGATGAAGTCCCATTTGTTTATTCTTTCTATTGTTTCCCTCATCTGGGGGATTATCGTGTCCGAAAAGATTCTTTTGAAGCTGATGTCAAAGAGTGTACTGCCGATATTCTCTTCTAGAAGACTTATTGTTTCTGGCCTAATCTTTAGGTCTTTGATCCATTTTGAGTTTATTTTAATAAATGGTGAAAAAGAATGGTTGATTTTCATTCTTTTACATGTGGCTGTCCAGTTTTCCCAGCACCATTTGTTGAAGAGACTTTCTTTCCTCCATGGCAGGCCCTCAGCTCCTTTGTCAAAGATTAGCTGTCCATAGATGTGTGGTTTTATTTCTGGGCTTTCAATTGTGATCCATTGATCTATGCATCTGTTTTTGTACCAGTACCATGCTGTTTTGATTACTGCGGCTTTGTAGTATGTTTTGAAGTCAGGGATTGTGATGCCTCCAGCTTTGTTCTTCTTTCTCAGGATTGCTTTAGCAATTCGGAGTCTTTTGTTGCCTCATATGAATTTTAGGATTCTTTGTTCAATTTCTGTAAAGAATGTCATTGGGATTCTGATTAGGATAGCGTTGAATCTGTAGATTGCTTTAGGTAGTATGAACATTTTAACTATGTTTATTCTTCCAATCCATGTGCATGGAATGTCTTTCCATCTTTTTATGTCGTCGTCGATTTCTTTCAAGAAAGTCTTGTAGTTTTCGTTGTATAGATCTTTCACTTCCTTGGTTAAATTTATCCCAAGGTATTTTATTCTTTTTGTCGCGATCATGAATGGGATTGAGTTCTTGAGATCTTTTTCTCTTAGTTCATTGTTAGCGTATAGAAATGCTACTGATTTATGTATGTTGATTTTATACCCTGCAACTTTGCTGTAGCTGTTGATTGTTTCTAATAGTTTTTCTATGGATTCTTTGGGGTTTTCTATATATAAGATCATGTCGTCTGCAAACAGCGAGAGTGTTACTTCTTCATTGCCTGTTTGGATTCCTTTTATTTCTTTTTCCTGCCGAATTGCTCTGGCCAAAACCTCCAGCACTGTGTTGAATAAGAGTGGTGAAAGTGGGCACCCTTGTCTTGTTCCTGTTCTGAGAGGGCTGGGTTTCAGTCTTTGTCCATTGAGTATGATGTTGGCTGTGGGTTTGTCATATATGGCCTTTATTATGTTGAGGTACCTTCCTTCTATACCTATTTTATTGAGGGTTTTTATCATAAATGGATGTTGGATCTTCTCGAAGATAGTTCATTTTTATTGCTGAATAGCATCTCATTGTAGGAATAAACCACAATTTAAAAGATCTGTTTCGCTGGCATTGCTAAGAACTTGAGTTATATATACCTAGCTTGTCAAAGAAGGAAAAAATAACCTCAAGATCATAGTCCCACAGGTGAGACAGACAGATGAAGCAGAGAGTTACAGAATAAGCTCTCCGTGAGAGTTATATATGTGGAGTTATGGTTCGATGGACTCCGAGAGGTCTGAGGTAAGTTTTGAAGGATGAGAAGATAGGATCTCGCTAGGAGGATATAGGGAGAGAGAGAGACAGAGACAGAGAGCGAGACAGAGACAGAGACAGAGAGCTTCTGGACAGAGGGAGAGCATAGTGAGGATCTGAGAACTGCTAGCATTTGGGGAAGGCTAGGTCAGAGGGAGCTGCATTTAGAGGTGGAGGGGAGAAGTGAGGTTGCAGGTTGGGTTGGTGGGGCAAAGGACATGTCACAAAAGTCCTACAGTACTGGGTTAAGAAGATGAGACTTTATCCTTTAGGAGATTGGGACACTACTGAATTTCTTTTTCGCTCCTCCTTTTTTTTTTTTTAAAGATTGGCACCTGAGCTAACATCTGTTGCCAGTCTTCTTTTTTTTTTTCTTCTTTTCTTTCTCCCCAAGCCCCCGCAGTACATAGTTGTACATTCTAACTGTAGGCCCTTCTGGTTGTGCTATGTGGGACGCCGCCTCCGCGTGGTCTGATGAGCGGTGCCATGTCCGCGCCCAGGATCCGAGCTGGCCAAACCCTCGGCCGCTGAAGCGGACGGAGCGCGCGAACTTAACCACTCGGCCACGGGGCGGGCCCCTCCTCCTCCTCCTCTTCTGTCTTCATTTTCTCCTCTACTGTTTAAGCAAGGGCATCATATGGCTCATTTTGCAGTTTAGAAGGATCCTTCTAGCAGCGGGCAGGGAGGATAGATTGGAGGGGTAAGAACAGGAAGGAGGGAGACCTGTGAGGAAGCCACAGCAACATGCACGGAGCGATACATGTTCGTGGTTAAGAGTCAAAGTCCTGGAATCAGGCTTCCAAATTTTCTCCAGCCTTGTTCTCTCTCCTGATCTCTAGACTCTCATATCCAACTTTCTACTCAACATCCCCACTTGAACGTCTAGTAGGCATTCTCAAACTTGACACAACCAAAACTGAACTCCTGACCTTGCCCCTAAAGCCGGCTCCTCTCTCAGTCTTTCTCTTGTCATGTTGGCAATTCCATCCTTCTGGTTACTCAGGCCACATTCTTAGAGTTATTCTTCACTCCCCTCTCTTTCATATCCCGTTCCATTCTAAAGTCTAGTAATCTATTCATTTGCATTTCCTAGAGTGTATATAAATGGAATCATACAATATGTTTTCTTTTTTTTATCTGGCTTCTTTCACTCAGCATAATTAGTTTGAGATTCATCCTTGCAACTGCATTGTCAACAGTTCATTCCTTTTAGTGCTGAGTAGTATTCCATCGTATTTATATATCACAACTTCTTTATCCATTCATCTGTTGATGGACATTTGCGTTGTTTCCAGTTTTTGTCTATTATAAATAAAGTTGCTGTGAAGATTTGTGTACACGTCTTTGTACGGACATATGCTTTCATTTCTCTTGGGTAAACACATAGGAATGGGAGGGCTGGATTATATGGTAGATGCACGTTTAACTTTGTAAGAAAGTGCTGAACTGTTTTCCAAAGTGGTGGTACCATTTCATTCCCACTAGCAGTGTATGAGAGTTCCAGTTTCTTCATATCCTGCCAAAACCTGGTAGGTTGGTAGGTCAGTCTTTTAAATTTTAGCTATTTTAATAAGTGTGTAGTGGTACCTAACCATGTTTTAATTTGCATTTCCTTAATGACCAACGATGCTGAGCATTTTTTCATGTGCTAATTTGACATCTGTATATTTTCTTTTGTGAAGTGTCTGTTCAGATCTTTTGCCCACTTGAAAAATGGAGTTGTTTGATATCTTATTATTGAGTTTTCAGAGTTCTTTACACATTCTGGACAGAAGTCCTTTATTAGATATATGCTTTGCAAATTTTTTCTCTCAGTCTGTGGCTTGCCTTTTTATTTTTGTAACAGTCTCTTCTGAAGAAAAAAATTTCTAATTTTGATGAAGTCCAAGTTATCAATGCTTCCCTTATATCCGTGCTTTTTGAGTCCTAGTTAGGACATATTTGCCAAACCAAAGGTGAGTAAGATTTTCTTCTATGTTTTCTTTAATAAGTTCTTATAGTTTTTGGTTTTGCATGTAGGTGTATGATCCATCGTGCATTAATTTTTGTATATGTTGTGAGGTAAATGTCAATCTTCAATTATTTCTTGCATATGGCTATCCAATTGTTCCAGCACCGTTTATTGAAAATATTATTCTTTCCCTCATGGAATTGCATTTATACCATTGTTGAAGGTCAACTAGCCATATGTATATAGGCCTGTTTCTTGACTCTCTTCTTTTTCACTGATCTTTACACCAATACCACATCATCTTGATTACTGTAGCTTGAAATCAGGTAGTCCTCTAACTTTGTTCTTTTTAAAAATTGTTTTGGCTATTCTAGGTCTTTTGCATTTCCATATAAATTTTAGAATTGGCTTGTCAACTCATGCATCTTAGCAATATTGAGTTTTCCACTCTGTGAACATAGGATATTCTCATTTATTAGATCTTCTTTAACGACTCTGAGTAATGTTTTGTAATTTTCAGTGTACAGGCCTTGCACGTCTTTTGTCAAACTTATCCCTAAGTATTTTATATATTTTGCTGCTATTATAAATGATATTTTCATTTCAAATTCCAATTGTTAACTGCTAGGATAGAGAAATGCAGTTGATTTTGAACATTGACCTTTTATCCTGCAACTTTGCTAAACTCATTTGGTAGGTTTTTTGCAGATTTCTTAGGATTTTCTACAGACAATAATGTTATATGTGAAAAGGACAGCTTTGCTTCTTTCTTTACAATCTGCATACCTTTTATTTCTTTTTCTTACCATACTGCAAGGGCTAGGACCTCCAGTACAATGTTGAATAGAAGTGGAGTCAGATGTTTTTGCCTTGTTGCTGACCTTAAAGAGAAGGCATTCAGTCTTTCCTCCATAGACTATGATGTTAGCTGTAGATTTTTTGAAGATGCTCAACATCACTAATCACCAGGGAAATGCAAATCAAAACCACAATGAGATATCACCTCACACTCATTAGGATGTCTATTATAAAAAAGACAAGAGGTAACACATGCTGGCGAAGATGTGGAGAAAGGGGAACCCTTGTACACTGTTGGTAGGAATGAAAACTAGTACTGCCACTATGGAAAACAGTATGGAAGTTCCTTAAGAAATCACAAATAGAACTACCGTATGATACAGCAATCGTACTTCTGGATATATATCCAAAGGAAATGAAATCAGGATCTCAAAGAGACATCTGTACTCCCATGTTCATTGCAGTATTATTCATTGCAGCCAAGATATGGAAACAACCTAAGTGTCCGTCAACAGATGAATGGATAAAGAAAATGTGGCATACATGTGTACACACACACACACACACACACTGGAATATTACTCAGCCTTAAAAAAGAAGGAAATCCTGCCATTTGCGACAACATGGATGAACTTGGAGGACATTATGCATGGTATCACTTATATGTGGAACCAAAAAAAAAATGCTGAACTTATAGAAACAGAGAGTAGAATGGTGGTTGCCAGGGGCTGGGGAGTGGGGAAAATAGGGAGAGGCTGGTAAAAGGGTGCAAACTTTCAGTTATAAGGTGAATAAGATCTGAGGATCTAATGTATAACATGGCGACTATAGTTGATAATACACTGTATAATTGAAATTTGCTAAGAGAGTGGAACTTAAATGTCCTCATTAAAAAAATGGTTAATATGTGAGGTGATGGATGTGATGGTGAGAATACTTTCGCAGTGTACACTTAGATCAACTCATTATGTTGTACACTTTAAATGTATTACAATCTCAGTTGTCAATTATACCTCAAGGAAGCTGAAAAAAATTTCTATTCCTCCCTTTTCTTTTTTGGGTGAGGAAGATTGGCCCTGAGCTAACATCTACTGCCACTCTTCCTCTTTTTGCTTGAGGAAGATTGTTCCTGGGCTAACATCTGTGCCAATCTTCCTCTCTTTTGTATGTGGGACGCTGCCACAGCATGGCTTAATGAGTGGTGTGTAGGTCGGCGCCCAGGATCTGAACCTGCAAACCCTGGGCCGCCGAAGCAGAGAGCACGAGCTCAACCACTACACCACCGGGCTGGCCCATTCTGTTCCCCTTTTTGATTTCTTCTTTGACACAATATTTAGAAGTGTTATTTTGTTTCAAAATATTTGCAGATTTTCCACATACCTTTTCAAAAATTTATTTCTAATTTAGTTCCAGTGTGTTGAGAGAAAATATTTCGTATGACTTAAATCTTTTAAGTTTATGGAGATTTGTTTTATGGTCCAGAATATGGTTGTACTAGTTTCCTAAGGCTGCCATAACAAATCGCTACAAATTTGATGGCTTAAAACAACAGAAATTTATTCTCTCACACTCCAGAGGGCAGAAGTTTGAAATCAAGGTGTAGACAGGGTTGGCACCTTTTGCAGACTCTGAGGGAGAATCTGTTCCATGCCTCTTCTCACCAGCTTCTGGTGGCTGCCAGCAATCCTTGGCATTCTTTGGCTTGCAGATGCATCACTCTAGTCTCTGCTTCTGTCTTCACGTTGCCTTCCTCTCTGTGTCGCAAATCTCCCTCTGCCTCTCTCTTATAAGGACATCTGTCATTGGATTTAGGGCCCAGCCTAAATTCAGGACGATCTCATCTTGAGATCTTTGACTTAATTACATTTTCAAAAACCCTCATTTCAAATAAGGCCACATTCACAGGTTCCGGAGGTTAGGACTTGGACATTTCTTTTTGGAGGCCCCTATTAAACCCAGTACAATGGTCTATCTTGATAACTGTTTTGTGTGCATTCGGAAAAAAAACTGTCTATTCTGCTGTTGTTGGATGGTGTGTTCTATAAATACGTTAGGTAAAATTGGTTGATAGTATTGCTCAACTTTTTTTATTCTAACTGATTTTTTGTCTACTCGTTCTATAGATTACCGAAAGAGATGTGCTGACTTCTTCAGCTATAATTACAAAATCTTCTGCTTCTCCTTTTAGTTCTATCAGTTTTTGCTTCATGTATATTGAAGCTCTGTTATTAGGTGCATAAGTGTTCAGAATTGTTATATCCTTCTGATGAGCTGGCCCCTTTATTATCATGAAATGGCCATTTTTACCCCTGGTAACATCCTTTACTCTGAAGTCTACTTTTCTACCTTTTCTGATATTAATATAGCCACCCCAGCTTTCTTTGATTTAGTATTTGCACGGTGTATCTTTTCTCATCTTTTTACTTTTTTTCTCTGTTAAAAATAACAACTTTATTGAGGTACAATTTACATTCCATAGTATGTACTCATTTTAGGTGTACATTTTGATGAATTTTGACCAACATATACACTCATGTAACAACCACCACAAGATATAAAAACATTTCTATCACCCCAAAAAGTTCTCTCATGTCCTTTCTTAAATTACAGCTTTATTGAGACTGAATTCACATGCCATACAATTTATCCTTTTAAAGATACAATTAAAACATTTTTAGTATAGTCACAGAATTGTGCAACAATCACCACAAGTTTTGAACATTTTCACCGCCTCTCCGAAAGAAAGCCTCCATACACATTAGCACTCACTCCCCTTCCCCTCTACCCCATCCCTAAGAAACCACTAATCTACTTTCCTTCTCTATAAATTTGCCTATTTTGGACATTTCACATGAATGGAATTATACAATACGTGATCTTTTGTGACTGGTTTCTTTCACTCAGGATAATGTTTTCAGGTTCATCCATGTTGTAGCATGTATCAGTACTTCATTTCTTTTTATCACTGAATAATATTCCATTGTGTGGATATACCACATACTATTTATCCATTCATCAGTTGATAGACATTCAGGTTGTTTCCACTTTTTGGTTATTAAGAATGCTGCTGCTTTGAACATTTGTGCACAACTTTTTGTGTGGACACACGTTTTCAATTCGGTATATACTTAGGTGTGGAATTGCTGGGTCATATGGTAACTGTATATATAATCTTTGAGGAACCGTCAGATTGTTTTCCAAAGCAGTTGCACCATTTTACATTCTCAGCAGTGTATGGGGGTTCCAATTTCTTCACAACCCCACCAACACTTATTATTATCTGTCTTTTGGATTATAGCCATCCTAGTGGGTGTGTAGTGGTAATTCATATGGTTTTGATTGCCTTTCCCCAATGGCTAAAAGTGTTGAGCATCTTTTTATGGGCTTATTGGCCATTGTATATCTTCTTCGGAGACATATCTATTCATATCTTTAGCCCATTTAAAAATTGGGTTATTTGTCTTTTAATTATTGAGTTGTAGGTGTTCTCTCTACAATCGAGCTTTCAGGTATACGACTTACAAAAAATGGGGGTTGATTTTTCGCTTTCTTGATGGTATCCTTTGCAGCTTAAAAGCTTTTCATTTTGATGAAGCTCAGTTTATCTCTTTGTTCTTTTGTTACTTGTGCTTTTGTTGTCATATGTAAGAAACCTATTCCATGGTCATGAAGTTTTATGCCTATGTTTTCTTCCAAGTGTTTTACAGTTTTAGCTCTTAACTTACATCTTTGATCCATTTTGAGTTAATTTTTGCATATGGTGTGAGATAGGTATACAACTTCATTCTTTTGCATGTGGATGTCCGGTTGTTTCAGCACCATCTGTTGAAAAGAGTATTCTTTGCCACTGAATTTTCTTGGCACTCTTGTCAAAAATCAATTGGCCATAAACGTGAGTGTTTATTTCTGGACTTGCAATTCTATTCCATTGATCTATATGTCTATCCTTATGCCAGTACTACACTGTCTTGATTACTATAGCTTTGTGGTAAGTTTTGACATCAAGAAGTGTGAATCCTTCAACTTTGCTCCTCTTTTTCAATATTGCTTTGCCTATTCTGGGTCTCTTGCAACTTCATATGCATTTTAGCACTAGTTTGTCAATTTTCGCAAAAAATGCAGTTATGATTTTGGAAGAGATTACATTGAAATAGATCAATTTGGGGGTTACTGCCTTCTTACGAGCATTAGTCTGCTGATCCATGAACATGAGATGTCTTTCCATTTATTTAGGTCTTCCTTAAATCTTTCAATGATATTTTGTAGTTTTCAGTGTACAGTCTTGCACTTCTTTTGTTAAATTTGTTCCTAAGTATTTTATTATTTTGGATGCTATTGTAAATCGAATTGTTTCTTTAATTTCATTTTTGGGTTGTTCACTGCTAGTGTATAGAAATGCAATTCATTTTTGTGTGTTGATCTTTTATCCTGCAAACTTTCTGAAGTCGTTTCTAAGCCCTAATCGTTTTTAGTGGATTCCTGAGGACTTTCTATACACTAGATCATGTCATCTGCAAACAGAGATAGTTTTACTTCTTCTTTTCCAGTCGTGATGGCTTTTATTTCTTTTTCTTGTATAATTGCCCTGCCTAGAGCCTCCAGTCAGTTTAGCTTGTTGCTTTCATAGGGTCCCTTCTTAATAGCTTACCAGCAAAATCCCCATTGTTTTTTAACGTCCTTAAGTTTGAACTTCTCTACATTCTGTTTCAGATAAAGTCAGTTCCTTTGGGGATAAGTTTAGAGGTCTCTCTTCTTATGGACTGCCTCTCTCCCTGGGTAAAATCTCTTGAGCCACTGCTCCAGGCACTGGGTGAGGGTGGCAGCTTCTGCTTTTCTCAACTGGAACCTCTTCTTATGAGCGAGCTGGGACGAGGGCTATAGATGCTCTAGTATTTTTGGCCTGCTGTGCCTGGAGTAAGGTTTCCATCCTATGAGCGAGGGCTGGATGAGGAAGGGAGTCCCTGATCTCTCAGACACACTCACTAGGAATTTAGCCTCTGCAACCTGGAGTGGGAGGGGATGAGGAATGCTGGTGTCCTGCCTCTTCCAGTGAGATACTGTGTCCCTTGATTGGGAGCTGAATGGAGAGGAAGTCCCATCTTTGCTCCCACAGTGAAGCTTCCACCCAGCTGATTTGGGGGGGGTGGAGGATGGAGTGGGTCATGGCTCACGTGCCACAGACTCTCAGTGTTCTGAGATTTAAAAGGTTTTCTTGGATAAATGTCTCTTTATTTGTTGTATATGCTTAGGACAATTTCTGGAGACTTTAAATGTTTTGGTTTTTAAAAAATAACTTTCACTAGTTGTTTCACTGGTGAATGGATCCACAGAGCTCCTCGTGTTGTCATGCTGGAAGTGGAGTCCCCTGAGTGGCCCATCCTATTGCTTTCAACCCATTTGCGCCTTTACATTCAAATTGGGTTTCTTTTAGGCAGTATATAGTTGAGTCTTGCTCTTTTATCCAATTCTGCAATCATTGTCTTTTAATGGTGGCATTTAGACCCTTTATATTTAACATAATTATTGATATGTTTGGGTTTACATATTCCACGTTGTTATGTGTTTTCTATTTGCCCCATCTATTCTTTGTTCCCAGTATCCTCTTTTTTGCCTTGTTTTGGATTAATGTAGTAGTTTTATGAGTCCGTCTTGACCTACTTTGTTGATTTGTTGGCCTATTTGCTGTACTTCTACTTTTTAGTAGTTGATTCAGGGTTTATAGCATACATCTACAATTTATCACAATATACTCTAAAGTACTATTACAACACTTTGAATAGAGCATAACAATTTTACAACCGTATAATTCCATTTCACTTCTTCCAGCCTTTTTGCTTTTGAGGACATATATTTTACTTTTACTTATGTTATAAACCCCATAATATATTATTATTTTTGCGTTAAACTGTCAATTTTTAAAGTTATTTTAAAAATGAGAAAATGGGTAGTTTATATTTACACACATATTTATCATTTATGGTGCTTTTTCTTTCTTTGTGCAAGTCCTCATTTCCGTCTGATGTCATTTTCATTCTATCTGAAGGACTTTTTATTTATTTACTTATTTTCTAGTGAGGAAGACTGGCCCTGAGCTAACATCTATTGCCAATCTTCCTCTTTTTGCTTGAGGAAGATTGTCACCGAGCCAACATCTGTGCCAGTCTTCCGCTATTTTATGTGAGATGCCACCACAGCATGGCTTGATGAGTGGTGCTAGGTCCGCGCTTGGGGTCCGAACCTGCGAACCCTGGGCCGCTGAAGTGGAGCAGTGAACCCAACCACTACACCACTGGGCCAGCCCCTGAAGGATGTTTAAGACCTTTTTTGTATTGTGCAGGTTTGCAGATGAATTCTTCGAGCTTTAGTATCTCTAAAAAAGTCATTATTTTGTCGTCACTTTTGAAAATTACTTTATCTCAGTTTTCAATTTTAGTTTGACAATTCTTTTCTTTTACTGCATTAATGATGTTGCTCCACTGATTTCTGCTTCCCATTGTTTCCGAAGAGAAACGTGCTGTTATATTTTATCTTTGGCCCACCTTACATAATGAATCTTTTTATCCTCTGGCTTCTTTTAAGATTTTCTCTTTTTTACAGCTTTTGAACATTTTAATTACACTGTGTCGGTGCAGTTTTCTTTATGCTCCTCCTGCTTGGGATTCATTGAGCTTCTTGGATGTGGCTTTATGGTTTGCATGAAATTTGGCAAATTTTCTGCTATTATTTCTGGAAACATTTTTTGTGCCCACCCTCCTTCAGCAACTCCAATGATATGTATATTAGGCTACTTGAAGTTGCCCTACAGCTCACTATTAGTCCATTCACTTTTTTTTTTTTTAAGGAAGATTGGCCCTGAGCTAACATCTGCCACCAATTCTCCTCCGTTTTGCTGAGGAAGATTGGCCCTGAGCCAACATCTGTGCCCACTTTCCTCCATTTTATATGTGGGACTCCTGCCACAGCATGGCTTGACAAGCAGTGTGTAGGTCGACACCTGAGATCTGAACCAGTGAACCCCGGGCCGCCAAATCGGAGCACGCAAACTTAACCACTATGCCACGAGGCTGGCCCACTCCAATCATTTCTAACAAAACTTTCTTTTTTCCTTTGTGCGCTTCATCTTGGATGCTTTTTTTTTTTTTAAACATCTCATTGAGTCTTCAAGTTCACTAATCTTTTCCTCTGAAATGTCTAAATCTACTGTTAATCTCATCCAGTGTATTTTTCATCTCAGATCATGTATTTTTATCTCTCGAAGTTCAATTTGGGTCTTTTTAAATAACTTCATATCTCCTGTTAACATGCTCACTCTTTCCTCTGTCTTGTTCAACACACAGAATACATTTATAATAGCTGTTTTAAAGTCCCTGTCACTTAACTTTATCGTCTGTGTTATTTCTGGGTCTCTTTCTATTGATTAATTTTTATCCTCACTATTGGTTCCATTTTCTCATTCTGTGCATGCCTAGTAATCTTTTATTGGATGCCAGACATTGTGAATTTTACCTTGTTGGGTTCTGGATTTTATAATAGTAATAACAATAATTCCTTTAAGTGATTTGGAGCTTCATCCTGTGATGCCTTTAAGATACTTGGTAACAGTCTTATCCTTTTGAGGCTTGCTTTTGAGCATTATTAGATGGGACCCGAACAGTCTTCAGTCCAGGGTGAGTTTTCCCAACCAGCTGAGAAGTTTACCCAATACGCTGCATATTATTTTTTTCACCTCTGGCAGGGGAGAAGGTGAACTATTTCCATCCTTCTGTGAGCTATGGCGTTGTGCCACCCACTCCTTTTTGGTAGTTTCTTCCCTGGCCTTGGGTAGTTTCCTCACACACGTGGACTGATCAGAATTCAGTTGGAGACTCCAGGGGAACCCTCTGCAGATCTCCAGAACGCATGCTCTGTCTCTCTCGCACACGCTCCCTTTCTCTCTCTCTCTCTCGCTGCAACTCTCTCCTCTCCATGCAGCTCTCTTTTCTCTGGTCCTCTGCTCTAGGAATTCTACCTGTCTTGACCTCCCCGAATTCTCAACTGTTCCTCAACTCTGGGAGACCGTAGGACTCTGTTTGGGTTCCCTCACCCTGCACTGATGCCTGGAAACCCTCTCTAGGCAGTAAGCTGGGGGAAATTGTAGTGCTCACCTCATTTTTCCCTTTCTCTCAGGTATCAGTGTCCTGTACTGCCTGATGTACCATGTCCAAAACCCATCTCTTCCAATTTTTCAGTTATTTAAAGTGGGAGGATAGACCCAGACCTGTTAGCCCATCCTGGCCAGAACCAATTCCTAGTTCAGTCTTCAATTAGTCCTCGAATGCTACGTTAAGAAGATCCCCTATCTTTCTCATATGACATGTGTGTGTGTCCTGTGATGAAGAGATTGAGGGAAACTCCAGAGGTTCTGTCAGTGTAAAGATGGAACAGCTCTTGCTACTCTGACAATTACCATTATTTATGATGAGGAGGATGTTAGAGAATTGTATGTAAGGCATGTGGCACGGGGGCACCATTTAAAGGGCATCTGCTACTAGAGGCAGAAGAGAATGTTGTTTTAGGTCAGGACACCTAGAGTCAGAAAGTGCAGTGTGTGAATCCAAGTTTGCCATGGACTAGTGGGGAGACCCTGGGCAGCTAGCCTAACCCCTTGGTACCTCATTCTCCTCATCCACTGGTCTATTGACAGAATCAAGGGTGAATGTGGGCTGTTGCAGCCACTCGAAGGGGAGAGTGCCAGGAAGCAGGTTGTGAAGGGTCAGCTGGGTCCAGGGGCAGAGGGTCCCTAGAACATGGGGCCCCAGCATGCCCGGCCAAGCAGTGCAGGGAGAGGTGGGGGTTGCTCAGGTCAGCCTTGGATGAGATCCTGCAGTGCTAAGAGGTCCCTGGAGGACAAGACCCACAGGATGGATTCTCCAGCCCACAGGACACGCACAGGGAGGGGTGGCTCACTGAGACTGAGAGCACTCTGAATATCTCGTCTTTCCACTTCATGTTGTGGGGAACCATGTTTGTTTCGGGGACTGTGCAGATGGGGTCTTTGCTCGGCTTTGGCTACCTTTGTGATGTCAGTGGCTACCGCTGTCACTGACACTGCTGCGGAATAAGGCACAGCTGGGGGTTATGGGCAGGAGCTCTGGAGCCAGACAGACCTGGGCACGAGTACTGGCGTTTTCCCTCCTGGCTCCGGCGACCTTGAGTAAGTTAGTTAGCTGGTGCACAGCACATCAGTTTACTCATCTGTAAAAGAGTGATTAGTAATTATAGCCACCTCCCAAGGATGTTATGAGTATTAAAGGAGTTAGCTGATGGTTAAAATAGAGCATCTCTGGAAACGATAATAATGACCCAAAATATAATAATACTGGCTAATGTATCACTGACATTTATTCTGGCCCAGGCCCTGTGAAAACTCTTACTGGGATCGTCTCATTTACTCTTCACGACAACCTGTGAGGATTGTCACTATTTCACGGTGGAGAAGACCGAGGCACAGAGAGAGAAAGGGAATGACCCCCAGTCACACAGCTGCTACGAAGAGGATAAACAGAGATCGGTACTCAGGGAAACACCAGAACCCAAGCTCCTGACCACTGCTCGGGGTGGGGGTGGGGCGTAGAGGGGTCTATTCCAGAGGGGACTCTGCTGGGGCTGAAAACCAGGAAAAGGAATCAGAGCGGGCTGCTGTGGGCAGTGAGTGCCGGGAAGACACACCAAGTGGATGAAGGGGTCAGAGGGCAAGTGATGATGCCCTCTGATGGTGGAGATTGGAGAGTCGATCCAGGAACTCTAGGAACAGAGGAGAAAGAGGCCCGGGATGGGTGTCACAGGGGACTTCACTGGCTGAGAACAGGGACCCTTCTTCAGGTCTGGATGTTAGCTCCTGAATTCATTCATTCGTTCATTCATTCATTCATTCATTCGCTATTTCCAAAGGCATTTCCTGAGCTCCTGCTGTCTTCTGAAAGGCCTTCAGAAGAGTTTCAGAAAGACCTGCCGGGAAAAGGAGCCCCCAGACCCAACCCCACCCGCAGACACATTGTTCTATACAGCTTATACAGAGCTGGG
Source organism: Equus quagga (assembly GCF_021613505.1). Classification (NCBI taxonomy): domain Eukaryota; kingdom Metazoa; phylum Chordata; class Mammalia; order Perissodactyla; family Equidae; genus Equus; species Equus quagga. The sequence continues at coordinate 80,766 of NW_025793415.1, read as the reverse complement.
CTGAACCACAATCTTTGCCAATTTAATTTGTTTCTATCATTTAAAAAAACAGGAGATGACAAGAACCCAGACTTCCAGCTTCTCTGGGAAAATCACAACCCCTGGCCATGCAGGGATCTCATTCCTCCTCAAGGATAGTAGGCAGTAGCTGCACTGGAGGTGCCCCCTCAGACGAGGTGCGGGTCTGGGGTCTGCACTGGCCCCATCTTCTCTATCAGTACCCATTCCGGGGGCTGGTTGGCAGGGAACATTTATCCTACCCATGGGCTGCTCTTCCTCACCTTCACAGGAGCTGGGTTCTCTTATGCACAGTAACTGCCTGGCCTTGGGGCAGGTAAGTTTGAGAACCCTGTTCCTGGACACCTTCCAGATGCCCTCACAAACAAATGCTCTGTGGTGCAGATACTGTTTTCATCACATGACTTTGCTTTAGAAACGGTTATTCAAATAATACATGAATATGGGGCTGGTGTAAAAGATTCCATTAGGACATCAGTACATGGACTACACAGGTCACTTCCTTCCTCCACATTCTCTCCCCCCTGGGCCTAACACTGGGGTTAGTTCTGGGTACTTCCCTGTTGCTTTCAAACATATTTCTCTGTATTTAAACAACACACACACACACACACACACACACACACACCAGGTCCCACTATGAGCAACTCCCATTTGCTTACCCCTCCCCCCGCATTAACAGCATGACCTGAAGAAGATCCCTGTGATCAGTACAGACTGGTCCCCTCATCCTGTTCCATGGCCAGTGGGCGCTCCATGGTATTACATGAACTCCTCATCGTTCAATTACCATCCAGTGATCATTGACTATCAATGGACATTTGCAGGTTTTTCCCGGTGGGCTGCTACTACCTTCCTTGTACACACAGCTCTGTGTGTGTGCATGTGTGTTTATTATACATTCTTTCAAGTGGAATCACTGGGTCAGAGTTCAGTCATTCACTAAGCAGCCTGTGAGTGCCTACTATGTGCTGGGCACTGGGGAGACTGAGGATACTGGACAGAAAAACGTCCTTGCCCTCACGGACCTAGCATCGTAGGGATTTTTCACTTTGACAGATGCTGCCACGAGGCTGTCCATCAGTGGTGCGGGAGAAGAAAAGCTGGTTTACTGGCATCCTCACGCCTTTCTTGGGGCAGGAGCTCTGCTGCAGTGGACTGGATGCTTAGACCTTTGCTCCCTTCAAGATCTTCAGGGTCTGGCGCTAAGACTGTTTGTCTGGGTGTGTTGGGGGCAAGGAGGGAGAGAGAGAAGGGAAGGAACAGTGCGCTGGTAATGTGGTGGAGGGAGACAGGAGTCAGACTCCACTTAGTTGTTGGGGAGGGAGGCTGAGCTTCCTCGGGCCCCACCCCGGAGGACCCACTGAACCAGAAACTCTGAGGGATTCTGATGCACGCTAAAGCTTCACATGAGCATTAGAACCACCAGAATATTCCACCGGACATACGTGAAAAACAGCCCCTCCGGGGTCTCACCTCCTGGGGGTGGGAGGTGAGGATGAGGTGTGAGGGTGGAACTGTTCCCTGCCTGAAGGTACCATTTCAGGGGTGCAAAGGTGGAATGCACCACTACCGGAGGTCCCACCAGGGAGGGGAATCTATTTGATAACAATACAAATACTGTGTATGGAGGGACAATAAAATCTGCCCCACCCCAGGGTGATCAGCCTCAGCCTTTGACAGAGGAGGGGATGATGCTGTCTTGGCGGCCCAGCCCCCAATCCCGGCCCTCGGGCACACACCCACTTTTCAGACTTCCTGGAGGCCACTCTAGTCCCATTTTGGCCACGCCCATCTCCTACAGATTCGAATAAACCAGGAGCCTGCGAAGGGACAGTCGATTGATCATGGGACGAGAAAGGCGAGGAATCCAGGGCCACTCTGTGCGGTCCACCTGGAGACCACCTGCTCTGGCTCTTGCGGGACACAGAGAGACGGACTCCCAAAGCCCAGTCACTGTTCTCACGCTGAGGAGCTCTGGTTGATGGGCAGGAGTTTGTAGTGCAGGGGCTGGGCGCTGAGCTCTGGAGGGCCAGTCCAACCCAGTCTCCAAGGTGTGCTCCGCTGTCCAGTCAACAGGGCTGAAGACGCTTCCCCAGTCTGTGGCAGGGTTTAGGGAGATCACTCTCGGAGTCAGCTGGGACCCAGTGCTGGGGCTCTGAGTTCTATGTAATCATTGACCTGATTTGCAGTGTCCTAAGCACTTCTTAAGTGCCATCTCACTTAATCCTCACTAGGCCCCTTGGAAGAAAACACTGTCACTGATGAGGACGCTCAGGCCCAGAGAAGGCAGGTAACTGGCTCCATTATGCCCAAGCCCATGAGGACAGTGGCTGGGGCACTCCTCAAGTTCACACTGCCCCTGTCCCTCCCAGGGCCGCTTCCCTGTCCTCACAGACCCAGCTCTGCACACTGTCATCCCACCTCCTGAGGGGACACTCACTGTAGCTCCTCCTCTCAGAAACCCTTCTCCTTCCCTCCCAGCCCTGGAGGAATTGCCCTAGACTCCCAGGATGGGTCTGGAGTTTCAGGTGGATCCTGGAGAGATTTTCTGCTCTACCCTAACAGGACTCTATGACAGACCCCTGTGTAGGGCGCAGGAGAGAGTTCTGTCCTGCACAATGTTCTGAACTTGAAGGAAGCAGGGAGGGTCCTGAGGGGGCCCTGTCTGGGTGCTGGGTGAAAGGATGCAAATGGGGGCGAGAGGTGTAACTGAGGCCTGGTGAATAGGGCTGGGAGAGGTGCAAAAGAGGCCCCTGTGGTGGAAGGGGAGGTCTCATGGCTGGCAAGGGGAGGGGAAAATCGGGGTAGAGAGAAGATGTATGGCAGCTGCCACCAGGAGAGGGAGTTTGAGGAAATGACAGGGATCATCAGAGGGATTTAATGGGGGCTACCATAGGCAGTGTGAAGGGAAGACTGTCTTCCTAGGATCCAGAACCCCAAAGTGGGTGCTGAGAGATGGCAGAGATGACTAAGTCCATGGGCCTCCTTCTGTGGATCTGGGATTCACCCTAAATCCCCTATGGGGCAGGATGCAAAAGTCGCTACGACCAGAAGCGACCAGGGTTGGTTAGATGATGGTCATTCCCTGGACCCAGACATGAGAGGTCGCTCTCAGAACCCGTCAGCTCCAGAGGCCCTCCCCATCCCTGGAGTGAAACTGCCTTCCTCACGAGGACATGGTGATGACCACAGATAGTGGGGACTGCAAGACCCAAGGCCTCTCTCACAGGGGGTGGATGGGACAGAGACTCACTGTCACTGCCCACACAGCAGCCCTGAGATGAAGATTTGTGGGTCTGTGTCCCAGGGTGCAGCCTGAAGGCTCTATGGGGAAGTGCATGAGGCCTCTGAGCTGAAGAGGAACTATTACCCAGAGTAGGAATTCGCGGAGCTGGTTGGCGTCTATGTTCTCAGGTGTGACATCTTTTAACTGTTTGTGGTTGGTGTCTAGGATGAGAGGTCTCTGAATTGTTTGTGGGTGGCTGTCCCAGGTCATGAGTTCTCTGAACTATTTTAGGGGGGTGGAGGTCTTGGTCCAGAGTGTTGGGTCTCTGAGCTGCTCACGTATCTGCACTTGAGAATGATTTCAAGAGGAAGGCAGGACGGACCTTACTCTCACAGGGCTTAGCAGTAGGCCTGTGATTTCACATTTGCTGTCAGTTCTCCCATGCCTGCCCTGGTACCACAGAGATGAAAGCTTAGGATCCCCATCCCCAGGAAAGGCAAGTCCTCAGTCACGTACAGCTCACAGGAGCCTGTGGTAATATTACTGATAAGGACAATATCTGCTGACATCACTCTCACCCTTGCTAGGGGCCCTGTGACAAACCTCTGTACACATATAAACACAGGTAATCTGCCCAACACCCAACGAGGAGGTCACCATTTGCAGATGAGGAGCCTGAGGCCCAGTGAGGATGACAGTTCTCAGCTCCTGAGGAGGAGAGGAACTGGATGTAATTGGGCTCCTTGGAGGAGGCAGGGAAAGGCTCAGCACAGCCCAGGCCAGTTGAGGGGGGGGGGCACGACAGGGAAGGGGGAAGGGCAAGGTGTGCCCAGGGCCACAGGACTCTGTAACTGTCCTGTCAGGATGTCTGTCTCTCTATCTCTCACTCACACATCCTGCTTGGTCCTTGATGTATGGAATGTAATCCTTACATTCCCTGTGGATGTGACGGTGGAAGGTAGACAGGTGAGCCTCCACACAGGTGGGGAAATACCTCAGAGTCATCAATTTGCAGAAGGCCCCACTGAAAAGGTAGAGATCTCTGCCACCCCTTCCCCCTTTAAAGCATTTTTTTGGCACTGAGATCAGCAGGAAGGCAGCTAGGGGCCTGATGGGGTGTGGGGGACCTTGTGTACACCATGAGCCTCCCCACAACTGGGACATGTCCTGGTCCTGAGGGGCAGAGCGTCCTGATGTGTGTCAAGGCAGTGTGACTGAGGCCCAGGTGATGGGCAGTTGAGTCATTCCCTAGAAACAGTCCCTGAGGAGGGGCTTCCTTTCCCCTGTAGAAACAGGCACATCATCCAGTAGCAGGGCTGGGGGCCCACAGGTGGGTGCTAATTCAGTGGGGACAGTGTGCTGCCAGAAACAGTCTCTGTCCCTGTCTGTAATGTTCGTTTCTCTCTCTCTCTCTCTCTCTCTCTCCTCTGTGCCTATCACTTTGTCCCTCTCACACACGGGCCTGGGTATGACCTCATTCATGCCATGAAGGCCCACACTCGGCCTCTCCTGAGGGTATCACCCCTTGACGTGGACATTCATGGGGAACAGTTGGGGGGTTCCTCCTGAGTCTACGGGATTGTCCAGGGAAGGTATGTTCAGCTGCAGTGAGGCTGGGGAAGGGGTTCTTCTTTGCGGCAAACCAGGAGCTCCTCCCCATATATTGGGTGACCTGGGCCTCCGGCCTCTGAAACAGGCATGGGGGCTTCTCTGCTAAAAACCCTCCCGTGGCTCACTCAAAGTCAGTCCAAGCCCTCACCACGGCCCAGAAGGCCCTACATGATCTGGCCCTCATTACCTCTCTGACCTCAGCTCCTACCTCTCTCTCTCCATCATGCTGTGCCAGCCACACCAGCCTCCTCACTGTTCCTCATACAAACTAGACTGAGTTCCACTCCCAGACTTTTCCAGAGGCGCTCATCTCTGTCTGGGAGGCTTTTCTCCCAGATATTCATCTCCTCTAGGTTTCCGCTCAAATGTCACAGTCTTAGCAAGACCTTCCTTGACCCCTCTTTCTACACTACTCTCTTTACTTTATTATTCCGATTTAACTTTAATCACAGCAATCACCAATACCTGACAAATTACTTACGTTTTTGTGCTGTATGATCCCAATAGAATGCAAGCTCCACGAGGGCCAGCGTTTTTGTCTCTTTCCAAACGGCTGTATTCCTAACACCCATAATAGTGCCTGACAGGCAATTTGGAGAGAAGGAAAGGGAGAATGAATAAACAAAGGCAAAGTTGTGGAGAGAGGCATAGCTAGACATGCTGAGGATTCTGCTAGGGAACATGTTCAGGGGTGACCGGGTGGTGACGAAGTCCATGGTCTTTATCTCACCTACTCAATGTCCTGGGGGACCCTGGGAAATGGCCCCTTCCCTAACAGAACCAAAGGTCCTGCTGTCCCTTTCGCTATTACTCACAGTCAAGGACAGAGGCCTGCCCCACATTAGGCCTTTGGACCCCAGTCGGGAGCTCCATCCCACCTGCCCCTTGGGGGACTGTATCTGGGTTCCCCAACTAGACTCATTCTGCATTACCCAGGGAAGCACAAGCCAGCACAATGCCCAGGGGGGGTTCTAACGCTAGGGTGACCAACGCAGGGAGGCAAATTTCAGCTTAGGAAGACTTTTTCCCGGGTCCAAGACTGCAGCGAGTTGTGGGGTTTTCATCGTAACTTTGCCCTCCCAGCCTTTGGGGACCAGCCTGGAACGGCCCATGGGCATCTGCACCGACCAGCTGTTTTCCGTTCACACCAGCAAGGGGCGCGCGAGGTGGAACAGTTCTGTCCTGGGCGGTACCACTGAGGGGCGCAGAGGTAGGACCGTGCTCTCCGGGAGGTACCATCGGGGAGGGGGCATCCGTTTTGGAATAACCCATTGTGTGTGTGTGTGTGTGTGTGTGTGTGTGACAACACTGAAGGGGTGTGTGTGTGTGTGTGTGTGTGACAACACTGAGGGTGTGCTTACACCGCGTGGGGCATCAACCACAGTTCCTAGTGGAGACACTAATGCGCCGTCGAGTCCATCCCCACTCCCACCACTCCATTCTCCCGGTGCATTGAAGCCCAAGTGGAACCCGTGTCTGAGGCTGTAGCTTTCACTTCCACTTCTCCAACTCCACCTCTCCGTTTCTACATGGTCGCATCCAGCTGGAGACTACGAGGGGGCGAGAGATTGGCTCCCGGACGGACGTGGGGGGGTCTGGGTCAGAGGCCGTACTGGGCGGTGATTGGTCACGGCGAGATCGCCGGACTAAGCACTTCCGGGACGCAGAGCGGCACCGGGTGGACCCGCTTGTTCCCGCCTCCCTCTTCGCCCAGCCAGTTCCCGTTGGCCGTCTGTCTGGGACAGGCGCGATGATGGCGCTCCTGGAGCTCGGGGGCGGGGAGCTTTTCAGAGTGTAGAATTTTCCTGCGAGTTGGACTCTTCACCAACTGACTGTCCCGAGGGGGCTGAAGCTGCTGCCCGGGTCAGTGGCGAGGTTCGGCGCAATCTCTGGCTTGTAACTAGAGTCCGACGCTGGATGCGCGGGGTGACGGTGCTGTCTTCACGTGAGCTTTTCAGTCTTCTTTAGCCCTGACTCAGTCAGAAGCCTAGTCGGGCGCGTTTGGCACCGCACCGTCAGTCCTACAGATGCATTCAATTAATGTCCGGGGAGAGGTCTCTGAGCTAGTTTGGTGTCTCTGCCTAGGAAGTAAAGTGTGTCGCTAGGTATGACATCTCAGATGCTGTTTGGGTACATTTGATCTGTCTGAGCCTTTTGGGGGATTGTGAACGAATGGGATATTTTATCTGAGTGGATTTGGTGCGACGTGGTATAAGGTCTCTTAGGCTTTGTGTACCTGTAAATCTGGGTGTGCATTTTCTGAGCTTTTGGGCGTTTGTGTCCCTGGGTATGGGATCTCTCTGTAGGCATCTGCACCCCAGGGTATGAGGTCTCTGAGCCGTATGTCATTCTGGGTCCCAAGGTGTGAAGTCTCTGAGCTGCTTGGGTGTGGGGTGGGCTTTATCTTAAGGTGTAAAGTATTTGAGCTGTTTGGGGGTCTGCGCTCAGGGCCTAGGTTCTCTGATTTGTCTGGGGACTCTATCGCAAGGTTATGTGATGTTTCCGAGTTACTTGAACTTCTGTCTTTCTGGTTTTGTGGTCTTTGTATCAGGTTGAGAGGTGTCTGAGTGGTTTGAGGGTCTGTCTCTAGGATGTGAGGTATCTGAGCAGTTTTAACTTGTTTCCTGGGGCGAGGACTTTGGTATGTTGGGGAGGTCCTCGTGGCAGTGTGCATGGTCTCTGTTCTCTTTGGGGGTCTGTGACTGCAGTTGTGAGCTCTCTGTGCAGAGATGTTCGGAATCTGGTTTAGGTTTTGCGTTCAGTGATCTGGTTTTTGATGTCTCTGGGTATCTGAGCTGTTTAGAATTTCTTACCTTTTTGGTTGTGAGGTCTCTGTCCAGGAAGTGAGGATTTTGGAATCTGGCGGATATGATTCCAAAGCCTCGAGCCCCAAGTCCTGGTTGTGTGTCGTTGGACAAGTCGCTTGTCTCCTGGAGCCTCAGTATGTATCATACTTCATAAACTGGGGCCAATGCCTGTCTTGGAGTGTACCTGTGCATCTTAGCATGTGTGTAAAGGGCCTGGCTCCCAGCCATCCTTCCAGAAGAGTTTTCTGAGCGCCTGCTCTGTGCCTGAGTACTGTTCTAGGAGTTAGTGATAAAACACAGGACAAAACTGACAAACACAAGCAAAAACAGGACATAACATAACATGTTTATGACAAACATAAACAGGACAAAAACAAAATCAAAGTCTCTGATTTCATAGAGTTGGTCAGTAAATATATAGCACATCGAGGGTGGCAAGTGCTAGGTAGAAAGATGAGGCAAGGTCGATGGAAAGGGTATGTAGGGAGGACGTGCTTGTTTTATTCAGGGTGATCAAGGAAGGTCTCCCTGAAAAGGTGGTGATTGAGCGAAGACCTGGAGGAAGTGAGGGAGCATGCCTTGGATTACCTGAGGGCGGAGCATTTTAGGCAGAAAGAACAGCAGGTGCAACAGTCCTGAGGGGAAGTCCACTTGGTGTGTTCCTGGATGTCAAGGAGTCCAGTGATGGTGGTAAAGCCCTCATCACTGGGTTTCGCATGTAGCACTCATTGAAAGGTGCATGATGTTGCTATTTCTATTTCCCCCACAACTGGTGAGGGAGGTGGGGTCATCCCCATTTTACGGATGAAGGCCCCGAGGCTCCAAGGCCTTGCACCTTCTCTCTGCTCGCTTCTGAAATTGCTAAAAGAGGAGTGAAACTTTCCACTTCATCCTAGAGACAGAGGGTTTGAGTGTCAGGGCTGCAGGGAGGACACCATCCACACTGAATGGCAGCCGGCCTGCTAGTATAAATTATAATATGGGAACCATGGCCATCATAACATTTCTACTCTCGATCGAGGGCAGGACTTTAGGAATGAGAAAGAACTGGGGCAGAAGAGAGAGAGGCAGGAAGGGGAAGCTGGAGAGCAGTGAGAAAAAACACAACTGGCTTCATAATATTGCCTGGATTTGGCCCAATTCATCTTAATTAATTGATCCTATTAAGATACGTTCACCCTTTTCCCCTTCCCTGCCCATTCTTTCACTTCCCTTCTCTTTTTTGCCTGAGCAGTTCAGTCCTAAAGCCATGAGGTGCTGCAGAGCAAGGCAAGTGTATATGTGTAGGGGCATCCCAACTTGGGGAGTCGGCGCCCAGGCACAGTGAGGAGGGCATCCATCCATGAGGACAGAGCCCAAGGCAGTAAGGAGGGTCCCTGGGGGTTGGCGGAGGAGAGGGCTAACTGGCTCAGGGGTTCAACCCTGAGTGGGGCCTGGAGGTCAAAGGTGCAGGATGGTTGGCACAGCATGTGAGGAGGGACACTGTGTGGGGAAAGGATGGCTTATATACACTGGGATTCATCAAGTCAGTAAGTGTGTAAGGATAATGGGAGCCACGTCTCGTACTTTTGGAAAAGGGAGTTTCAATTATGGAAAGGAAGAAAACTACAACAAAATCGGGGGGTTATACTGGAATTGGAGTCTGTGTGTGCATATATGGGTAGATGGATATAGATGTACATACGTATGTGTGCGTGTGTGAGTGTGTACATACATATATTCCAAAGTTTTGGAGACAGCACCGACCCAATAGCAATAAGTACACCTAGCTCCCAGATCTTGGCTTCTAAATACCATCCCCTGCTAAATGATGGGTTCCCAGGCTGGAGGAGGGAAAGGATAAATGAGACTGCCTCAACTTGTGGTGTCAGTAATAAGGGAAAGTTCAAGGAATGATGGGGAGATGTCGGAAGGACACAAGAAATAACTCGAAGGGGCTCCCACTGGATAAATAAGTAAAATGAGATTATTTTATTTGTTCCAGCTTTATCAAGATATTACTGACATATAACATAAGTAAGTTTAAGGTATACAACGCGATGATTTGGTGCACCCTACAGTTGGCTCTCCGTATCCGCAAGTGTTCCGCATCTGCAGATTGAGCCAACCACAGATCCTGTACTTCTGTGTTTATGATCCGAGAATGCAGAACCCCCGGATATTGAGGGCCTACTAAGGGACAGAGGCTCCGTGGATTTTGGTATCCACGGGGGTCCTGGAACCAATCCCCCGTGGATACCGAGGGACAACTGTATCTTGTGGGATGATTGCCACAACAAGGTTAGTTAACGCCCTGTCCCCTCACATAATTACCATTTTTTTGTTTGGGTAACATTTAAGATCTACTCTCAACAACTTTCAGTATATAACACAGTACTGTTAATGTTATACGTTAGATTGCCAGAACTTATTCATCTTATGGCTGGAAGTTTGTACCCCTTGACCAAGATTTGCCCCAGTACATTTGCCCCAGTGCATTTGCTGATCTCCATCTCTCTGAGTTTGGCTTTGTTAGATTCCACACGGACGTGAGAACATACGCTGTCTTTCTCTGTCTGACTTATTTCACTTAGCGTAAAGCCTTCAGGGTCCATCCATGTCGTTGCAAAAGGCAGGATTTTCTTCTATTTTATAGCTGAATAACGTTCCATCGTATATGTATACACCACCTTTTCTTCATCCATTCATCCATCCATGGACACCTAGGTTGTTTCCGTAGCTTGGCCGTAGCTGCGATGTAAATCTTAAAATCGGCGTTACTCCTTCAGTTTTATTTTTTGTTTTCAAAATTATTTGGCTGTTCTAGTTTCTTCGCCTCTCCATATAAATTTTACAATCAGTTAGTCTCTATCTACAAAACATGATGCTGGGATTTTTTATTGGAATTGTATGAAATTGATGGATCCATTTGGGGACTATTGGCATCTTAATTATATTGAATTTATCAACCCATGAGCACAGTATATGTCTCCATATATTTAGGTCTTCTTTTGTTTCTTTCCTCAGCTTTTTGTGGTTTTTTTTTTTAATTTTGTTTTGTAATCGTTCATTGATAGTATTTAGAAATACTCTTGATTTTTTGTGTTGAGCTTGTATCCTGCAACATTGCTGAGCTCACCTGTTATAGGAGATTTTAAAAATAGATTTCATGGGATTTTCTATGTAGATAATCATGTCTACATTCATCAATGAATTGGAGCAGTTTTATTTCCTCCTTCCCAATCTGTAAGCCATTTCTTTTTCTTGCCTTACTAGAGTGGCTAGGACTTCCAGTACAATGTTGAATAGCAGGAGTGAGAAAGTGGCCATCCTCCTGGCGTCATTCCTGATCTTAGGAAGAAAGCCTTTAGTCTTTCTCCATTAAGTAGGATGGAAGGTGTAGGTATTTTTGTAGATGCTCTATATCAGGCTAAGAAAGCTCCCTTCTACTCCTGAATGTTTTTATCATGAATGGCTGTTGAATTTTGTCAGACGCTTTTTCTGCATCAATTGATAGGATCATGTGGTTCTTTTTCTTTGGTTCGCTAATATGGTGGACTTAGTGATTGATTTTTGAATACTCCACCAGCTTTGCACTTTTGGGATAAACCCCACTTGGTCATGGTGTATTATTCTGTTTATATGTTACTGAATTTGATTTGTTAATGCTGTTTTTGTCTGATTTTGGTATCGGGATAATGCTAATCTGATAGAGTGATTCAAGAAGTGTTCCCTCTCTTCTGTTTCCTTGAAGAGACTGTGTAGAATTGCTGTGGTTTCTTCTTAAGTGTTTGGTAGGATTTTCCAGGGAATACCATAGGAGCCTGGAGATTTCTGAAGTTTTTCAACGACAAATTTGATTTTTTAGTAGATATGTATCTATTCGGATTATCTGTTTACTTTTGGTTGGGCTTTGATAGTTTGTGTCTTTCAAGCAACTGTTCCATTTTATCTTAAGTTGCCAGATGTGGGAACGTGCAGTTACTTATAGGATCCTTTTAATTTCTGTGGAGCCTGTAACCTGTTTTATTCCTGATGTTGGGAAGTTGTGTCTTTTCTTTATTTATCTTTCCGTTGTTGTTGTTGTTGTTGTCAGCCTGGGTAGTTTATGGATTTTATTGACCTTTTCAAAGAACTAGTTTTGGTTTCATTGATTATGTCTATTCTTTTTCCGATTTCTGCTCCAATCTCTATTTCCCTTATTCTGCTTGCTTTGAGTTTATCTTCATTTTCTTTTTCTAGTTTCTTAAGGTGGAAGCTTTCATCCTTGATTTGGGTCCTTCATTCTTTCTAAGACAAGCATTTGATGCTGGACATTTACTGCTAAGCATTGCTTTAGCTGCATCCTGCAAATTTTGATGTGTTGTATTTTCATTTTCATTCAGTTCAAAATATTTTCTAATTTCCCCTGAGTCTTGCTCTTTGACCCATGGATTATTTAGAAGTGTATAGTTTAATTTCCTTGTGTTTGGAGATTTTCCTCTTAACTTTTTCTTACTTCTCGGTGGCTTTTCTCTTTTGGTCGGACAACATTCTTTGTATGATTTCAACTATATTTACATTTGGTAAGATTTGTTTTATGACCTAGAATATGATCTACCTTGGTGAAACTTCCATATGCACTTGAAATAAATGTACATTCCACTGTTGTTATGTGGAGAGTTCCAAACTTGTCAGTTACATCCGGGTTGTTCATGGTGTCATTGACTCATAGACTTATTGCTCGTTTTCTCTTCATTAGATCTATATATTACTGAGAGAGTGTTGTAGTCTCCAACTGTAATTGTAGAGGTGTTTGTTTATCCTTTGTGGTCCATCTGACTCGGTTATGTATTTTGAAGCTTTGTTGTTGACTGCTGTGCAGAAAAGAGTTAACGTAGCAGGCCTGGGACTGCCATCCTTAGAAAGACCGGCTTGTTGGCCCTTACCTTGCATCTGGGAACTTGGATTTGGGGAGGTTTGCCACCATTCCCTACCTGAGAAGGGTGGTTTACGCTTCCTAAAGTGTTTGTCCGAACAGTGTGTTTTATGCTAAACACCTGCCTTCCTTCTGGGACTCTGAAGTCTTGGGACATGCTAAGCAGACAGTGCCTATGTGACCGGCCCCCAATAAAGACCTTGGGCACTGAGTTTCTCATGAGCTTCCCTGGTAGACCACATTTCAAACATCTGCCATAATTCATTGTTCAAGGGACAGATTGTGAGACTCTACTGGGCAAGGACTCTTGGAAGCTTGCCCTGGTTTGCTCCAGGTGGTGCCCAGGGTACCCCTCCCCCTGGCTGATTTGGCTTTGAGTCCTTTTGCCGTGATAAATCTTTTTCCATGAGGGTGACTGTATACTGAGTTGAGTCCTCCTGGGGATCCATCAAAGAAAGGGTGGTCTTGGGACATCCGAAACAGTAGTGGCTGCCATGGGATTCACTAGCAAGACCCTGACTTTCACCTGAAATAGGGCGAAAGCCTTGTTGGAGTAAAGGAAGGATGAAGGGGCAAGGATGGTGGACCTTTTGTGCCTCGGTGACTATGGATGTACTCGTGATATGAAACAGCAGCTGTGCTGCTGTCTGTTGCGACAGGTTAGTGTTACTTACAGAATTTACAAATAAAAGATCCAATTTCAGGAGAGTTAGCTCACTGCATCCCTTGGCTGCTTTTGCCGTGCTGGGTGATGTGAGGGGGAAGAAGCGCAGCCAGTTCATGACTTTGGTGTTTGTTCTTTCCTCCCAGTAGGTGGAAGAAGGATCCATAGGTTCCCAAAGGTGACCTTTGGGTCAGCCAGAAATGTGAAAAGTTTGACTTGCTCTCTCCTCCAAGTGAGAGGAAACAAATTAAATCGGTTTGGGCTGGAGCAAAGCGATAGATACACTAGAGGCAAAGAAGGGCAAAAAACACTCCAGCCTTTGCTTCAGCGTGGCTGCTGCTGCTGATACAGCCCCTCCCAGCATTCCATCCAGGATCTCCCCCAGGAGGCTGTAATGGTAACCCTGTGAGTGTCAGTTTACTGCTAAGGGGTTGAGTAAACTTTCAGTGAAAGGGGAAAAGAGGGGGACCTTTTAAAAATGGCCTTGTCTTTTGTGGCTATTGCATCTGGATGTGTGGGAAAATTCATGTAAGATGTTAGGCAATATAACTATTCAATGCAGCTGCCCCGGCAAGACACTGATCTTTTCCAGCCTGCTCACTAGATAAATGATACAGACAAAGGCGACAGGAGGTTACGTAAGCCCATTTTGACTTTTTTCTTTTTTGGCTGAGGAAGATTAGCCCAGAGCTAACATCTGTTGCCAATCTTCCTCTTTTTCTTTTCTTTTTGTTTTTTTGGGTTTTTTTTGCTTGGGGAAGATTAGCCCTGAGCTAACATCTGTGCCAGTCTTCCTACACTTTATATGTGGGTCGCTGCCACAGCATGGCTGATGAGTGGTGTAGGTCCGCACCCGGGATCTGAACCCGCCAACCTGGGCCACTGAAGTGGAGTGTGCTGAACTTAACCGCTATGCTATGGGGCCGGCTCCTGGAAGTTTTTTAAAATTTGAGATTTCATCCTGACCAGTTCCTAAACATGATGTGTCTTTGTAGTTAGGTTATAGAACTTGTTTTTCTGTGAAAATTCTTTAGTCTCTCTTGCATACAACCGTACTAGACAAAAGGTTTGGAAGAGAGTAGGGGATAACTTTGTTTTGTTTTTATTTTTTTGTTTTTTTCGGATGTACATCATATTTCAAATTCTGTATACATTATATCGTGTTCACCACCCGAAAACTAATTATACTCCATCCCTTCACATGTGAGCCTAATCACCCCTTTTGCCCTAGCCCCTCCCCCCTTCCCCGATGGTAGCCACCAATCCAATCTCCAATGCTATGTGTGTTTTTTTTGGTCGTTGTTTTTATCTTCTACTTATGATTGAGATCATATGGTATTTGACTTTCTCCCTCTGACTTATTTCACTCAGCATAATACCCTCAAGGTCCATCCATGTTGTCACAAATGGCCGGATTTCGTCATTTCTTATGGCTGAGTAGTAGTCCATCGTGTACAAATACGACATCTTCTTTGTCCATTCGTCCCTTGATGGGCACCTAGGTCGCGTCCATGTCCTGGCTATTGTGTATAATGCTGCAATGAACATAGGGGTGCAAGAATCTTTATGCCTTTGTGTTTTCAAGTTCTTTGGATAAATACCCAGCGGTGGAATAGCTGGATCATATGGTAGATCTATCCTTAATTTTCTGAGGATACTCCATACTGCATTCCATAGTGGCTTCACCAGTTTGCACTCCCACCAGCAGTGAACAAGGGTCCCCTTCTCTCCACATCCTCTCCAACCCTTGTTGTTTCCTGTTAATTATAGCCATTCTGACCGGAGTGAGGTGATACCTCATTGTAGTTTTGATTTGCATTTCCCTGATAGCTGATGATGTTGAGCATCTTTTCATATGCTTGTTGGCCATCCGTATATCTTCTTTGGAGAAATCTCTGTTCAGATCTTTTGCCCATTTTCTAATTGGATTGTTGGTTTTTTTGTTGTTGAGCTGTATATGTTCTTTGTATATTTTGGATATTAACCCCTTATCTGATATATGGTTTGCAAATATCTTCTCCCAATTGTTAGGTTGTCTTTTTGTTTTGTTGCTGGTTTCCTTTGCTGTGCAGAAGCTTTTTAGTTTGATGTAGTCCCATTTGTTCATTTTTTCTTTTGTTTCGCTTGCCGGGTCAGACATGGGACTTGAAAATATGCTGCTCACACCGATGTCATAGAGCGTACTGCCTGTGTTTTCTTCTAGAAGTCTCATGATTTCGGGTCTTACATTCAAGTCTTTCATCCATTTTGAGTTGCTTTTTGTGCATGGTGTAAGGGAATGGTCAATTTCATTCTTTTGCATGTGGCTATCCAGTTTCCCCAACACCGTTTATTGAAGAGACTCTCCTTTCTCCATCGTATGCTCTTGGCTCCCTTGTCGAATATTAGCTGTCCATAAACGTGTGGGTTTACTTCTGGGCTCTCGATTCGGTTCCGTTGATCTGTGTGTCTGTTTTTGTGCTAGTACCGTGCTGTTTTGGTTACTATGGCTTTGTAGTATAATTTGAAATCAGGGAGTGTGATCCCTCCAGGTTTGTTCTTTTTTCTCGGGAATCCCTTGGCCATTCGGGGTCTTTTGTTGTTCCATATAAATTTTAGGATTCTTTGTTCTATTTCTGTAAAAAATGTTGTTGCAATTTTGATAGGGATTGCGTTGAATCTATAGATTCCTTTAGGAAGTATGGACATTTTAACTATGTTAATTCTTCCAATCCAAGACCACGGAATATCTTTCCATTTCTTTGTTTCTTCTTCGATTTCTTTCAACAGTGTTTTATAGTTTTCGGTGTACAGAACTTTCACCTCTTTGGTTAAGTTTATTCCTGGGTATTTTATTCTCTTTGTTGCAATTATAAATGGGATTTTATTCTTAATTTCTCTTTTTGCTACTTCGTTGTTAGTGTGTAGAAAACGCAACCGATTTTTGTACGTTGATTTTGTATCCCACGACTTGACTGTATTCCTTTATAATTTCTAAAAGCTTTTTAGTGGAATCTTTAGGGTTTTCTAGATATAAAATCATGTCGTCTGCAAAGAGTGACAGTTTCACTTCTTCTATTCCAGTGTGAATCCCTTTTATTTGTTTTTCTTGCCTGATTGCTCTGGCTAGGACTTCCAAGACTGTGTTATATAAGAGCGGTGCCAGTGGGCATCCTTGTCTGGTTCCTGTTCTTAGAGGGATAGCTTTCAGTTTTTCTCCATTGAGAATGATCTTTGCTGTGGGTTTGTCATGTATGGCCTTTATTATGTTGAGGTATTTTCCTTCTATACCCATTTTATTTAGAGTTTTTATCATAGGTGGATGCTGTATCTTGTCAAATGCTCTCTCTGCGTGTATTGAGATGATCATGTGATTTTTATTCTTCATTCTGTTAATGTGGTGTATCACGTTGATAGACTTGCGGATGTTGAACCATCCCTGCATCCGTGGAATGAAACCCACTTGATCATGATGTATGATCTTTTTAATGTATTGTTGTATTCAATTTGCTAGTATCTTGTTGAGGATTTTTGCATCGATGTTCATCAGTGATATTGGCCTATAATTTTCTGTTTTCGTGTTGTCCTTGTCTGGTTTTGGTATCGGGATCATGTTGGCTTCGTAGAAGGAGGTAGGAAGCCTCCCCTCCTCTTCAGTATTTTGGAAGCGTTTGAGAAGGATAGGTATTCAGTCTTCTTTGAATGTTTGGTAGAATTCACCAGGGAAGCCGTCTGGTCCTGGACTTTTATGTTTTGGGAGGTTTTTGATTGCTGTTTTGATCTCCTTACTGGTGATTGTCCTATTCAGATTTTCTACTTCTTCTTGGTCCAGTTTTGGAAGGTTGTATGTTTCTAAGAATTTATCCATTTCTTCTAGATTATCCAATTTGTTGGTCTATAGCTTTTCATAGTATTCTCTTATCATCTTTTGTATTTCTGAGGTGTCCGTTGTAATCTCTCCTCTTTCATTTCTGATTTTATTTATTTGAGCCTTCTCCCTTTTTTTTGGTGAGTCTAGCTGAGGGTTTGTCAATTTTGTGTATCTTTTCGAAGAACCAGCTCTTGGTTTCGTTAATTTTTCCTATTGTTTTTTTAGTCTCTACTTGGTTTATTTCTGCTCTGATTTGTGTTATTTCCTTCCTTCTGCTGATTTTGTGCTTTGTCTGTTGCTCTTTTTTCCAGTACCTTTAGGTGCACTTTTAGATAGCCTATTTGGGATTTTTCCTCTTTGTTGAGGTAGGCCTGAATTGCTATAAACTTACCTTGTACAACCGCTTTTGCTGTATCCCACAGATTTTGGCATGTCATGTTTTTATTTTCATTTGTCTCCGGAATTTTTTGATTTCTTCTTTGATTTCTTCGTTGACCCAATCGTTGTTCAGTAGCGTTTTGTTCAGTCTCCACATTTTTGTGGCTTTTCTGGTTTTCTTTCTGTAGTTGATTTCCAGTTTCATACCTTTGTGGTTAGGAAAGATGCATGGTATTATTTCGATCTTCTTAAATTTGTTGAGACTTGTTTTGTGGCCTAATATGTGATCAATCCTGGAGAATGTTCCATGTGCATTTGAAAAGAATGTGTATTCTGTGGGTTTTGGATGGAATGTTCTGTATATATCTACTAAGTCCATCTGGTCTAATGTGTCCTTTAAGGCGAGTGTTTCCTTATTGATCTTCTGTTTGGATGATCTATCCATTGGTGTAAGTGGAGTGTTAAAGTCCCCTACTATTATTGTGTTACTATTTCTCCTCTCATGTCTGTTAATAATTGCTTTATATATTTAGGTGCTCCTATGTTGGGTGCGTTGATATTTACAAGTGTCATATTTTCTTGCTGGATTGTTGCCTTTATCATTATGTAGTGCCCGTCTTTGTCTCTTATTACAGTTTTTGACTTAAAGTCTATTTTGTCTGATATAAGTATTGCTAACCCCGCTTTCTTTTCTTTGCCATTTGCATGGAGTATCTTTTTCCATCCTTTCACTTTCAGTTTGTGAGTGTCTTTAGCTCTGAAGTGTGTCTCTTGTATGCAGCATATACATGGGTCTTGTTTTTTTATCCAATTGGCCACCCTGTGGCATTTGATTGGAGCATGTAGACCATTGACATTTAAAGTAGCTATTGATAAATATGTATTTATTGCCATTTTGTCACTTTTTTTTTCTGGGTGTTTTAGTAGTTCTTCTCTGTTCCTTTCTTTTTCTCTTGCTCTCTTCCCTTGTGGTTTGATGGCTATCTTTAGTAATATGTTTGATTTCTTTTGTCTTACTTTTTTTCCTGCTTGTTATAGGTTTTGGGTTTGTGGTTACCATGAGGATCGTATTTAATATACTATGCATATAACAGTCTATATTGAGTAGAGAGACTCTTTACCTTGACCTCTTTCTAAAAGCTCTACTTTTTCACTGCCCTCCTCCCACATTGTATTATTTTCACATCATATGTAGTCTTTTGGTTAGTGTGTGTCTATCCATTACCTTCTTATCATTGAAATAGGTGATTTTAGTACATTTGTCTTTTACCCTTCCTATTATCTTCACAGGTAGTTGATCTGCTGCCTTTACTATATTTTTACGTTACAAGTGATTTTATTGCCTTTTTGTTGTTGTAGTTTTGTGTTTTTTTTGATCATTTTTTTAATCTCTATTTGTGGTCGTCGCTTTC
The DNA here is from genome assembly GCF_021613505.1 of Equus quagga. Lineage (NCBI taxonomy): Eukaryota > Metazoa > Chordata > Mammalia > Perissodactyla > Equidae > Equus > Equus quagga. The sequence goes on along the minus strand of NW_025793415.1, from coordinate 61,900 downwards.
CCACTTAAATGAGTCCCTTCAGCATTTCTTGCAGAACTGGTTTCTTGGTGATAAACTCCTTTAATTTTTGCTTGTCTGGGAAGCTCTTTATCTCTCCTACCATTCTGAATGACAGCCTTGATGGATAGAGTATTCTTGGCTGTCGGGTTTTTCCTTTTAGCACTTTAAATATGTCGTGCCATTCTCTTCTCGCCTGTAGGGTCTCGACTGAGAAGTCTGCTGATAGCCTGATGGGCTTCCCTTTATATGTCACTTGTGGCCTTTCTCTTGCTGCTTTTAGAATTCTCTCTGTCTTTAATTTTGGACATTTTGATTATAATATGTCTTGGTGTGGGCCTCTTTGTGCTTCTCTTGTTTGGAGCTGTCTGTGTTTCCTGAATTTGGATGTCTGTTTCCTTCCTCAGGTTAGGAAAGTTTTCCTGTATTATTTCTACGAACAAATTTTCTGCCCCTTTGTCTTTCTCTTCTCCTTCTGGGACACCTATAATCCGAATGTTAGCACGCTTGATATTGTCCCAGAGTTCCCTTAGACTGTTCTCATTCTGTGTAATTCTTTTTTCTCTTTTCTGTTCAGCTTGGGTGATTTCCTCTAGTCTTTCGTCTAGCTCGCTGATCCGTTCTTCTGCTTCCTCTACTCTGCTATTGAGTCCCTCTAGTGAATTTCTCATTTCCAGTATTGTATTCTTCATTTCTGATTGTTTTTTTTTTATATCTTCCAATTCTTTGCTGATGTGCTCACTGTGTGCATCCATTCTTCTCTGCATGAATTCTTTGTCAAATAGGTTGCTAGTTTTTGTTTCACTTAGTCCTTTTTCTGGGGTTTTGTACTGTTCCCTTGCTTGGAAAGTATTCCTTTGCCTCCTCATTATGCCGCTTTCTCTGTGCTATTTTCTTTGTATTAGGTGAGTCGGCTATGTCTCCTGATCTTGGAGAAGTGGCCTTACGTATGAGATGCCTTATGAGGCCCAGCAGTGTGCTTCCCTCTTGTCACCAGTCCATAAGAACCAGGAGTGACCCCTTTGTGCACTACTTGTGTCCTTCTGCTGCAGCAGGGTTGCTCCCACTGCAGGTACCCAGGGAGTCTGATCTTTCCTACCCTGGCGAGCTGTTTGTAAATCTGGTTTGGGGAGCCTCAGCACTGTTGGCTACAAAGTCTATCAGCACACTCTTATTGCAGTTGTCCTCTTAATTGGGTTGGTACCCAGTGTAGCTGGTTGCTGGGCTCAGGGGCGTGCAGTTGTGATGGGCCTGAGGCCAACAAGGCTGTTGTCAGTTCTCTTAGGAGTGCAGCTGAGTGGGGCTGGCCCTTGGCATGGGGCACTCAATTGTTTCAGGCTTTGGAAGGTGGGGCTGATCCTTTTTATGGCTATTTGTGAAGCACAAGTCTTCCGCCGCTGATAAGCCTCACCCCCCACAGGACCACATACACTGTCAACACAGTCCTGGTCCGTGCACACTTCTCAACCCCCTGGAGCGTACCCCAACGCCACACTGCAGAGGCCCCCACCCCTCCCCCAATGCCCCCCACAGTTCACCTGGTCCTCACACAGGCCCTGCCCCACAGAGGCAGACACCTTTGCCTGCCTGTAGAGGGTCAAGGCACCCAGTCAATGCAGGCTGAAAAGTAGCCTGAGGGCTTACTGTTAGAGGGGCCAGTCCCTAGGGCGGGTTGCCTGCCCTGGCTGAACTGGATTAAATCTGTGCTCTAGTGGGTGTGGCAGACACCTGGGCTAACAGCCCAAGGGATGCACCTCAATGGCCCCCACCAGTGTCCATATCAGCACACCTGGACCAGCTCAGAACAATGACCGCACCAATGCCTCAGTCTCCGGAGAGGTCCCTCCTCTCACCGAGATGCCCCCAGAGCCCACCAGGTGAGTCTCGTTTCACCAAAGGACTGTCAGCCTTCTCTCTGGTGATTTTAGGTTGCTGCAATGAGTGAGTTTGTGCGTGGGCCCTTTAAGACCCGGCTCTTTTCAGCTTTCGGCCCATAGCTTTTCTGGGCGTGTCCTCGCTGCAGTTAATAGCCAGCAAAGCCAGACAGTAAGACCCCCGTCTCAGTTGGGCTGAGTGTAAAGGATGCTTATCGCAGTATCGCCCCCGCTCCGGACCTCACTCCTCCAGAGAGGGCTGCTTACCTTAGGATGGCTCCTGCCTGGCCAGCTGAGAAGCTCCGCTGCTCCCAAAGGTGGCTTTTTTCCTCTCTGGCCGGAATTACTGCCTCTTCTGCCTTCATCAGGACTGTCCCTCGTCGTGGGGGTTCTTTTTATCTGGTTTTCAGTTTTTAATCCAGGGTAATTGTTCCAAAAATTGTTGTAACTTGGTTGTGTTCGTGCGAGGAGACGAGTTCAATGTCTGCTCAACCTCCATCTTGATGAGATCTCAGGGATAATTTTTAAAATGTAAAGCTTTGATTTCAGAATTGTGTACATTGATATTGTGACAATGGAAGACAACACAAACCTGGCACCTGGGGAGAGGCAGAGGGAGGGAGTGAGGACATTAATGATCTTGTTTGTCCAAACTGTTCCTGGAGACTTTCTATTTTTCCTGACGAAATACTTCCTGTGCAGTCTTTGCAAGCTGCTGTGAGCATTTTGAATGCAAACTGACAGCTGAGCCTGCAGTCACACCTGACAGAGCTCTGACTATGGGGCAGCAGGCATGGCCTCAGCTCCTGGACTTTGCAGGTGGAGAAAGAAAAAGCACATGCCATGTGGGATCTAAAATGTCGTCTCCTGTCACCACCTCCATCCACTGGCCATGAAGAGAATGGATTTGACATCAGCTGAAGCCTTCAGGGAGAAGGCCAGTGGGGTCATGATGTGTTCTCAAAAGATCCACTGACTTGGCTCTCATGCTGTGTTCATTATGTTCTGTCTTCCTGTGTGCTTTCTGGTTGGTCTTCTCTACTGTGTGTCTGTCCTGGGAAGAGTGAGTATGTTGGAGGCGGTCCTGCTGCTCAAGGGCTTTAATAAAGTTCCTGAGAGTTTCTTAGGCAGTTAAAAATCACAGATTCTAGGGCACTGTCGTGGCCACACTAAGTGAGACTCACTGGCTGTTGATCACAGAATGTGCGTTTTTTAAAAGTTCCTGGGTTCCGACACACACGGACAACTTGTCTGGGAACTACTGGAGCAGGGGTCTAGTCTTATTTTCCCTGCTGCCAGGCTTCTCTCTCCATTGTGAGGGTGTAGAAGTGACGTAGGGTTGGTGCCTTCTCTGGTGCACAAACCCAAGACCTCAGGCTAGGAGCCTGATAGGCTGTTTGCTATACTAAGGAGGCTCTCACACCATCGTTTCCACAGTGTATCCTGATTCCAATCCTGTCAAGCCTCCATCTAAAAGATTGCTATTGAGATCCAATTCCTACTTACTCAGCAGTTCTATGCTGCGAAAGCAATTTGTGTTACACGTCAGCTGTTATTCTACGTATTTTGTGGTAGCGTTTGGATCTTACCCTTCATTGAATAAGTACACAACACAGTGAGTTTTCCACAATGCCTCCAGACCTGTGGCTCCACCACTTACTGCTGAGTGACACTGAGCAAGTTGCTTCGCATCTCGCTGCCTCATTTCTCCATTAGTAAAAATGAAAACACTAGTTAGTAGTAAATTTAGCTACTTCTTGGGGCAGTTTAGAGCACCGACTATGTTCAGACGTGTAAAGTTGTCAGGACGGTGCCTGGCGTATGGTGAGTTCCCAGTCAATTCTAGTTGTTGTTGTCAGTGTTGTTGCTGTTGCCACATTTTCCTGGAGCATGTTCCAGAGAGACAGTGTCAAGACTACCTTTGACTGACTGGATGGACTTTGCACGCTCACTTCAGCTCTTCGGGGACTCAAGAACTGAGTGTATGGGGCATGAAAGGTCATATTTTTGTTAGCATAATGAATATTCAGTTCTCCTTGTAGGGTTCTCGTGAAGCCTAAATGTACTGCCAGGGTTTCATCATCGTGTGCTCATATGGAAAATTTGAATGCAAACTTCCCTAGGAAATTAGAACTCTAATACCCTCTTCATATGATTTGTGTAATGCTGGGAAAGTAAATGGTCACTGGATGATGATAGAACATGAGTATGTAAATTTTAAAAAACATTTTAAAGACTGATATGTAAAGGCCAAAGAGCCTCATCATGTGATTTCTTTTGTTGCCATTAGTTCTATCCAGTCTGATTCTCCTGTATCAAGTTGTGGAGATTTGAATCTGATGAAGGTATGAAACCATTAGGAGTCAAATTTTCTTCAGTAACACTTTGTTTCTTGTGTAGTTTTCACATTGTCAGTTTTATTGTGTTCGTTATTTCTAGCACTAATATTCATTATTGATTTAATAAAAGGCTGATGATGTTACCATTTTCTGAGGTAAATCATGAGGCGATGGTGAACTGTTTTCGGATGGAGAGTCTGAGGGAAGGGGCAAAGGGGAGAGAGAGTGGGGTGGGAGTGGGGGAAGTGAAAGTGGGGGGCAGGGAGGGGGCAAATGGGAGGAAGGGGTAATGGGTACAAGCAAAAAGCAGAAGGGAATAAAAGCTCACACTTCTGGATGCTTCCTATAGGCCCGGCCTTGTTTTTAGCTCTCTCTCTACATATATAATTTTAAAAGTCATTGAGTACTTACAGCAACTCTATGAGGTAAGCATTTTTAATGTTATCATCCTTTCTTATAGATGAGGAAGCTGAGACACGAGGAGATTAACAGGTGAAGTAATTTGCCCACAGCCACCTAGCCAGCAAGGTCAGAGTCAGATTTGTACCCAGGCCAGAGAGAAACATAAAGACACATGAGATGCAACCCTAAACTCTGGAGTGTGACCTCAGTGTCACATGTCCTCTGGATCAAAAGCCAGATGAACATGTCTGGCGGCATTAATCAGATTACATGTATCTGTGTACGGGTTGACCATGCTGTCTCCTAGGTGCATGAAATACTATGGGGTGATGAGTCAATATGTGCACATCACAAAGAACAGTTTCTGCCGTATCAGAGTCTCTACGTGTGTTTGCTCCTGTTGACGTCGGCATCCACATCCTCATCGTCGTTGTCATTACGGAAGGTAGTTTATGGTATAATGTCAACCAAGCAAAACAACAGATACGGTATAAAGACATTATCTCCCCTTCCCAAACTCATAATTTAAAAAATGCATAGGAAAATAGCCTGGAAGGGAATAACCACATATTAAGTGTCTTTCTCTAAGTGTGAAACTCTAGATAATTTTCACATAACATTTTATTCACTGTTCTATTTGCTGTATCTTCGTTATTACATAGCCAGTGTTCCTATTATAATTTTTAAAATAGTTTTTCTGAAGACTCATTCTCTTAGGTGTCTTGACGTTTCAGGATAAAAACTTATTTCATTATGCTTGCCGGGTGAAAAACCAATCAGTGTGTTTAAAGCAGGAGAAAGATCTGTGGTGCAGTAGCAGAGAGGAGCAGGGGAAGCAGAGAGGTCCAGATGGAAGGTTGGCTAAGTCTGCACGCACTGTGAAAAAGGCCACAGTCAATACAGGCAAAAACCAAACCAAACCCAACTCGCACGTCCCTACAAAGAGGCTGGTGTGCTATCGAGATAAGTGTCTGTATTAAGACTTCTTAGACCTTCGCTCCCTTTTGACTCCCTTGGGGCAGTGGGGCAGCATGTGGTTCCTAGAAGGCAGTACTGCTTAGAACTACTCTGTGGATGAGAGTCGCAGCCTCACCTGCTCCTTTTGTGGGTGATCTGGAGCACTTTTCTTGAAGTCTGGAAGCCTACAGATTCAGAAGGGAAAAGAGAAAGAAAATACATAGTGCAGTAGTTAGATCCAACCTTCCCCCAATAAATCCATACGCAGAAAGCGAGATGCAGATACAGGTTGTGGTAATAATCGGTTGGGAATTAGCAGGGTTGGATTGGGTGACTCAGACAAGAAATGTGGAAGTGAATGCAAAGGTGAGAGAACTCGTTAAGAGGAGATAAACAGCAAAAAGTCCATTTTCTGGCCTTGCTTTTCTGCTAAGAGGATAGAGTACTCCATTATTGTCGGGCAGGGCTCCCTGGTCTGAAGTCTGGGAGGGAATTATTGCACTTAGTGATGAGTGTTCTGAGGACTCACTATCAGCCCTAACAAGGGGCCACTGAGTGTGTGAAGGCATGAAGGTCTCGGTCCTTACCAGTGACAGATACAGAAAGCTTCTTAGCCCTGCTGAGAGTAGTGCTGTGGCACCTTAGGGAAGCTGGAAGCCACCCTCTAGCAAAACTACCAGTGCTCCCCAACCTCCTAATCCAGGTCAGGGGGCGGCCCAGACACTGGTCACTGTCCTGGATAACTATGATGGTCACTGTGTGTGTGTGTGTGTTTAAAAAAGATGGTGGGGGAGACTGTTCATTTAACTACAGTTCACCAAGCTTCAACTGTGGTCTAGGCACTGTGCTGGGTGCCTGGGAGATGCAATAAAAAAAGAAACATCCGTGCCCTCATGGGGTTTATGTAAAATCATGGGACAATAATGAATCTAATGATCATACAAATAAATGTAAAAATTACTGCTGTGATTGGTGGTACCAAAGACGCCCACTCCAGGGCTTGGGAAGAAATGACCTTGGCAAGACCTTTTGGAAGGTCTTCCCTTAAGAGGCAGTGCTTGGAGATCTCGTCAAGATGGTGGTGTAGGAAGACTCTGAACTCATGTCCTCCCACAAACACAACCAGGTTACAACTATCTTTGGAAAAATTACCCTGGATAGAAAACTGAAAACTGGATTAAAAGAACCCCCGCAACAAGGGACAGTCCTGACTAAGGTGGAAGAGGCAGAAATTCCTTCTGGAGAGGGAAAAAAGCCACCTTCAGGAGCAGCGGAGTTTCTCAGCCGGTCAGGCGGGAGCCACCCTAAGGTACGCATCCCTCCCTGGAGAAGTGAGGTCCTGAGTGGGGGCCCGATACTACTGTAAGCATCCTTCAGACTCAGCACGGCTGAGACGAGGCTCTTACTGTCTGGCTTTGCCGGCTATTAACTGCAGTGGGGATACCCCCAGAAAAGCTATCGGAGGAAAGCCGAAAAGACCCGAGTCTTAAAGGGCCCACGCACAAACTCACCTGTCTCAGCAACCTAAAATCACCGGAGAGAAGGCTGACAGTCCTTTGGTGAAAAGAGACTCACCTAGTAGGCTCCGGGTGCATCTCAGTGAGAGGAGAGACCTCTCCAGAGACTGAGACATTGGTGGGGGTCATTGTTGTCACCTAGTCCAGGCATGCTGACACAGACAGGCAGATGCCATTGAAGTTCTTCCCCTGGCCTGTTAGCCCAGGGGTCTACCACACCCACTAGCGTGGCCAGCTGGATAACAAAACAGGACTCATGCTTATGCTGCATACAAGAGACACACTTCAGACCTAAAGACACAAACTGAAAATGAAAGGATGGAAAAAGATATTCTGTTCAAATGGCAAAGAAAAGAAAACGTGGGTAGCAATGCTTATATTAGACAAAATAGACTTTAAAACAAAAACTGTAGCAAGAGACAAAGAAGGGCACTACATAATGATAAAGGGAACAATCCAACAGGAAGATATGGCACTTGTAAATACCGATGCAGCCAACATAGGAGCACCTAAATATATAAAGCAATTATTAACAGACATAAGAGGAGAAATAGACAGTAACGCAGTAATACTAGGGGACTTTAACACTCCACTTACATCAATGGATAGATCATCCAAACAGAAGATCAATAAGGAAACACTCGCCTTAAAGGACACGTTTGACTAGATGGACTTAGTGGATATATATAGAACATTCCGTCCAAAAACCACAGAAATTCTTTTCAAATGCACATGGAACATTCTCCAGGACTGATCACATTAGGCCACAAGACAAATGTCAATAAATTTAAGAAGATCGAAATAATACCATGCATCTTTTCTCACCACAAAGGTATGAAACTGGAAAGCAACTACAGGAAGAAAATCAGAAAAGCCACAAAAATGTGGAGATTAAACAAAATGCTACTGAACAACGATTGGGTCATTGAAGAAATCAAAGGAGAAATCAAAAAGTTCCTGGAGACAAATGAAAGTACGATATGCCAAAATCTATGGGATAGAGCAAAAGCGGTTCTACGAGGGAAGTTTATAGCAATTCAGGCCTACCTCAACAAACAAGAAAAATCCCAAATAAACAATCTAACAGTGCATCTAAGGGTACTGGAAATAGAAGGACAAACAAAGCCCAGATCAGGAGAAGGAAGGAAATGATAAAGATCACAGCAGAAATAAATGAAATAGAGACTAAAACAACAATAGAAAAAATTAATGAAACCAAGAGCTGGTTCTTTGAAAAGATAAACAAAATTGACAAACCCTTAGCTAGACTCACCAAGGAAAAAAGAGAGAAGTCTCAAATAAATAAAATCAGAAATGAAAGAGGAGAAATTACAACGGACACCCCAGAAAGACAGAAGATAATAAGAGAATACTGTGAAAAGCTATAGGCCAACAAATTGGATA